>NW_009592824.1:0-45882 GCF_000690535.1 Cariama cristata
CCCATTGCCAGCACCTGGGCACAGACACCTAATACACCCTGCAAGAAAGAAGCCCCAAACACCTTTTTTGGGGTCTGTTATTTTTTAAACATTATATCCCACATGGTCACAGACTACCCTGGGACTGACTGGCAGGACCAACAGCCCCGCTGCCACCACTGCTGGTTAATTCGGCTGGATGTCACAACAGGAAGTCCTTTCTCACTGAATACTTGGTGCTGCCATTTTGTTTCGGCTTCCATTATATGACAGGGAATCACCATTTTACAAAATGTCGTATCCTATGTGTTTTCATACTGCCCACACGTTGGCTGGCAGGACTTGAAGGCCTTGCCCACCATATACACAAAACCTGTAATCTTTGACAACATCATACACCTAAGTGTTTTCATACTGCTTTGTGACTGGTTGTTTGACATTTTTTTAAACTCTTATACCCACTTGATCTCAGAACACCCTTTGATTTGCTGCCTATTTCCTTTCAACTGTCAAGGACTCACATATGTGAAAATATAGAAGAATTATGTATGTATATGTATGTATACGCAATAGCTGTAATTCTCTTTTTATGTATAAATATAAAAGGACTCCTTGTCTGGAGTCATCCCACTGTTTCATCAGTGCAGAGACCAGCGGGGGTGTTCCTGGGCCACACTTTAAGGACTTTATTGCACTGGGGAACCTAGTGTATATCCAGCCACATTGAAATTATACCTACATGACAAAGTTGACTTTCACCCTCATATACCACTTTTAACCTAAATTCCATAGCTCTTGAGAGAGTACTAAACTACAACTCTCTCTGCTGACGGTAAGATCCAGCATTTGTCCCTGCATCTGGGAGATGTCATCCCTTTCAGATGAGGCCATGCCACAGGACTGTGCTCAAAGACTGGGTGCATGCAGCAGGTCCTGGGGCACTCCTCTGTCGGGGCCAAGTACTGGTGCAATCATTGGCGGTTGCCTGCAGAACTGCCAAGGAGGAATCTGACGAGCTGCAGCAGCGCTGGCTCTTTGGAAGCGGCTGTAAGGATTGTGTGACCAGTGATGTATCCATGAGCAGCTTTGCCTTTGGTCTGGCCCCATCTTACCTGACCAGCTGCTGCTCACTGGAGCTGGAGAGCCAGGGAACAATGCTGCCTGGTTGGTGGTGCTGGGGCTGGCCAGCTCTTACTGCATGCTGGAGGCTGTAAGGGAAGGCTGGAGGCTGTAAGGGAAGGCTGGAGGCCTACACCCCCAAGCAGTGGCCCCAGGTGTAGGGGTAATAATGCCAGTCCCACACTGAGCACCCACTGGCAGGCCTTGCCTGGTCCCTGGGTCTGGCTTGGGGTCACCCTTTATGAGGGCACACTTCATGGACACCATTACAGATTTTCTGCCCATAAATATTCGTGTCAACATTTATCCAGTGACATAGCATGCATGCTGGAGAGGGAAAGTAGACGCCACAACCACTGAGCACCTCTCTAGGGCTTTGCAGTGTTCTTGAGGGTTTTTTCCCCCAAAGGCCAGCTCTGTCCTGCAATGTTACTTCAGGTTTTGCAAAGAGTTTCCCTGTCCTGTAGTTACTGTTCCAGAAGGGTGCAGGCTGGACATGCATGTTGTGCTTCATCTGTCTGCTCTGTCCAGGTTTCTCAAGTACTCCACCAACTCTCAAATGACACTGAATATTTATCTGTAGGTAACTGAATGATCTCTGTACAGAATAATTCAGGTGCTTAAAGTTAGGTGTCTAGTACTATTTTAGATATCCCAGAGTATTCTGCCTGATCCCAACATCTCATTTCTCATCTCTCTTGTAGATCACATGTTGTGAATAGCAGCTCTAGGAGGATATCTCAGGCATTCCAGGGCATCTAAAATGGCGCTCTTTATATTTTTAGGTATTTTAATTATTTTCAATTATTTTCCTACATTGAGATATTTAAATTCAGTTGTATACAATCCAGCACTGAAAGATATTGTGAGGGATGCAGTTCTGTGCTTCAGTGGTTACAGTTCACGTGAACTTTTTTAGAACTTTGTGCCAGGATGGGATGAACCTGGTCCTAGAAATGCTGGATTTGTTGGCTTTTGTTTGTTTTTTTTTTTTTTTTTTTTTTAACCTTAGCGCTAGAGATGACCCTTTATTTTGACAAACAGGGAATTTAATCTCACAAGGTGTAATTATATGGCTGAATGTTGAACTGCTTATTGCAGTATACATATCTGTTAGGAGCTCCTGCATACATAATGCCTGCCCGATTGCCCTATAGGAAATAATTCTGCAACACAGTATCAAGAATGTAGCTTAATGCACTCGGACATAGTAAGGAAAAAATAATGTATTTTAAAACATGACTGATTTCAATCTCTCCCACTCACAGTCATACCTACAGCATCAAGATGCACATAAGTAGTCTGCTAAGTGTTCAGGCACTAAGACACCTATGTCAGGGAGTCCATCCAGCATTGCTTGCAATGACACAGAAGACAAGGAACTTCACTTTCTAAGCCCCTTCCCACATTTTCAGGGTTCTTCTTCGGGGTGTGCTGGCTTTGGATGTGTCTCATCACACCTTTCAGGAGCTGACAGCGACTAATTTCTCTGTTCTCTTGCATCTCTAAAAGATACTGAGATTCCGTTTCTGTTTTTTCATATACTGTAGGCACTTTGATGTTTGCTAGCGAAAAAAATGACAGCTGCATTTTATGATACATAATTTTTCATCCTAAAAGTCTCCCTAGCTTGGGACCTGCCCCGTAGTATTTCAGTAGTTTATTATGGTAAAATTTCCACTTTCCTGACCTAGGATTACAAAAAAGATTATAATTCACTTCTTTTTATGCAATCTTTTAATTTAAAATTGCAATCTGATCCAATCTTCATATTTTATCTGTCCTTTCTATTGGATTATGATGGTCTTCATGGTGTGCCTTCCCACTGTCTCATCCTCCGTTATCCAGCTAACATCATCCCTTTTTAACAGAGACAAGTTGGGAAAAAAAGTTTGAGAGGAAGGAAAACACATAGCACAGACAGAAAAATTAAAAAACTGGGTAATGGATAACAGGGTTTATTTAACTTTTAAATAATATTCTAGATACTCTTTTTGTGAGTTGTCATACTACTCTTTCACTGAATGTCCTGCTACATATTCATCAAGTGCTACCTTGTTGGCTAATCATAACTTTGTAGTTTATAATAGAGATTTCAGCTGACGTGAGATAAAGATCTTGATCCAGGTTCTATATTCAGCATTTATGGCCGGGAGAGATAGCTGATTCACTCCTGAGATTAGCAGCATCATGATCAGTGTTAGATGAAGTTTGGTTTCAGAAATCCCTGACATGAGGAAGTTACGATGTCCAAAAGAAAATGGAACTGTGTAAGAATCAGGCAGACATTTTTAATGAACTATAGTAACAAGAACAACCTTGCTCTCTGCACATGATTACGTCACAGACCATGTTTCGTACAATATCAAACATTGAAATAGAACTTCAAAAAACACACAAGCTTTGTATCTTCAGTCTTACATTCTGTTAGGAGCAACTGGAGAAAAAAAATCATAATTGGAAGAAAATAAACTATTCAACTACTTGATCATCAGACAATTAAGATAACTTGGCAAATAGTTTCAGAACCATTAGAATAATCATGAAAATCTGCTGATAAAAATGGCAAAATGTAAGCCCTCAAAAGCAGACTGTCACTAAAGAGCAACATCTTCAGGCTTTTTTAATGGTTAGGATTGCTATCTTCCACAGCAGCCTTTGCGTGACGTCCAGTTTCAAATACTGTGTTCACATGAAGGTAAAAGAATTAAAATAAGTAAATAATTAGATGGTGTTCTCTATGGTTTTGCATTTCCTTAGTACATCTCTTGTATCCTTACAGCCTGTAAGAAATTTCAAGGACAGAGATACTTGCTAGACCAATAAGAAAACTCCATTTTGCAGAATTGTTGCATCTTAATAGAATCTTATAAATCAGGTAAAGAGGTAAAGGGAAATATGGTCCCAAGGCAGACACACAAATGTGGTAAAACAAATGCAAAGCTTCTATTTTCCATCATGTCTTCAGTCCCAGACCTGTCTTCTCTCAAACATGAATTCCTTGTTCACTGAGGTAGGAATTAGTACCCTGCAACTTACTGTAGGACACAAAATTCTAATAAGGGAAAAAAACCTGCTTAATGAAAAAGGATATATCAATTGAAATATCATGTAGGCAAACTGATGAACAGTGTAACTTTATTCATGTGTGGTGCAGAGCTCCTGAAATCAACAGTACAATGGTAAAGAATAATCTATACTTGCTTGAGCAAAACACAAAAAACTGGTTTGAGACCTGGGGTTCATCATAAATTATCCAGACCAAAATCACTTTAAATAAATCTTACTTTTCCATCTTATAACAGGATAAAAATACTCATTGATAATCTTTAACTGTGTAAATAATGACATATTTATGTATTCATCAGAATGTGAAAAAAAAACAAGGAAATAGGAAAAAGTCATCTTATTTAAAGAAACTGTTTCAGTAGTCATGAATATATGAAAACTATCAATATTTACCAAGGTGAAGAATTCAATCTTTTATGGTAATCTTTTCTTTTAAAGCATTTTCTTTTGTGAACTCTAAGTGTCTCATCTTCCAAGCCAAGTTTCCATTTGGCTTCTGATCAGATCAGCAGTTTGTTTTTCAATTGCTTCAAAGACAGGATTTGGACCCCCAAGTTTTCCAGCTTGTGATGTGATGTTACTGACATGTCTGCTGACATGCTACTGACCATATGAAAAATGAAACACTGAGCAATAAATTTAACTCATGTGTAGAAAACCTTTATTAATATGATATAAGAGGCACGGGATACTGGTCAGGCTTACACAGCCTTTTTCCTTCTTTCCTTGAATGCTGCTGTCCTTCCTATGCTCTTTCTTCTTCCTTTAACTGTTTCGAGTATGTAAACAGATCACAGCGCATGTCTATTTTCTACCTTCTTCATCAGACAGACAGAGCTTTTTGAAACTTTCCATAAGGTCACTGGCTTGAGGTTAAGGATTTAGCACAAGCCTCATCCCACATCCACCCTCCAAGTGTAAAATTTATCTCAAAATAGTTTCCAATCCATAGGCCTTGAAGAATTGGTCATAGTTAAGGTAGTCTTGTGAGATGTTTTGTACATTGTATCGGGGGGATGGACCTTCTATGATGACAGAGGAGCACACAAGAACGAGAGAATGAGAATTCTTCTTAACAATCTTCAAAAATCAGTGAACATTGTACTGCTTTAAGAGTTTGTTTAATGGATGGATTAATTTTTTTTTTTTCCTGACCTAGTCTGCAATGTCTTAGGCGTGTACCACTGCTAGAAATTATGTTAAAAACCCTGGCTATTTCAGTCCATTTTGACTTTTAGACCAATCGCCCAGGCATTCTCGGGTACTTAAGATGTACTTGGGTAGTTGGTTAATTAAGATGTACTCAACACTAGTGCTGACAAGCCAGGCTGTTATTTGGCTTCAGTTCAGATTGGCAATTCACCTGTTAGCAGCTTCAGAAATGAGATTTTTACCCCTCTAAATCTTCCTACTTCCATGTGAGCATAATAAGTGTATTTTAATAGAAGAGAAGGCGTAGTCATGCCTACTGATATACTGCTACTAAAAACATGTAAGAAACGAAATTCTGGACAATCAATTTAACTCATACACAGAGAAATGTTATTAAAAGTACATGAAATGTGTTGGTAGCTGGTCAGACTTCTTCAGCCTTTTTTCTTCTTTCTTCAAATGCTACTGACCCTTCTATTCCTCTTCTCCTTTCTTTGAATCCTGTGGGTGCAGACAGCAACACAAATAGGTCATGGCACACATCCGTCTTCTAAGGAGCTATCCTGGTGTCACCATTTAAGGCTGGGCTGGCACTTAAAGTGGATGGCAGACACTCTCTATTAACCCCTTCCCCCTGGGAGGGGAAGGAAAAGGGAAAAGGGAGAGAGACTTATGGGTTGGAAATTTAAACTACTTTAATAAAACAATAACAATGAAAAAGAGTATTATAATATTAATACTAAAACTATTAATACTACAAATAAAAGGAAAACTATACAAAACTAATATTGAGCTTCTCACTGATGGTCAGGGAATTGCAGGCCACGTTAACTCGCACTGCTGCCGTGGCAGGGCAGGCACTTGAATGTCCCAGACTGGACTCTGCAGCCAACAGGAATCTGATTCAGGAATGCACAGGTCAGGATCGGAGGCAGGAGAACAAGGACGGTCTCACAGGCATGTTGGTCATGGAAGAAGACAGCCTGACCCCTGTGATTCCTTAGCTTTATACTGAGTATACGACATGGCTGAGAAGGAACAGCTCGTTGGTCCATTTTTGGTCACCTGTGCTATCTGCACTTTTCCGCAAGTGCAAGCAACCCTTTTAAGACTTTTAACTTGTTTAACATAAGAAAGGCAGCAGTGAGCTTGGTTCTCATACGAATAAATATAAACGTGGGTCTTTCTGCATCTCAATCCCATTGTCACTTCAGTAGCAACTATAAATATCAAGCATTATCAAGTCTGAAAGCAGACACTGTCTGAAAAACTTAGAAGAAACTTAACTGAAAAAAGAAACAACCCTCCTGTAAGGAGGAATTGTCCTGTTTTAGCCAAACCAGGACAAAGTATGAGCTGTTGTTTTGGAAGCAGAGGTGGGAAATTCAGTTAAGGCTGCTTTTGTTCCATTCAGAATAATCACATAGGAATTTCATATGCTTGAGCAATCCATTTTCAAATAACACCTTTAATTCAGATTAATTTTATTGAAAGTCTCTGTGTAGGCAAGCTTAAAAACTCACTTGAGTAACTATTAGGAAAATTAAGGAAATCTGGAGTAATAGAGACACAGGCAAAATTACATCTTTGAAGTCCATTTCTTCACAGCAAAATAGAAGACAAGAAGAAAATTGTATATATAAATATATATATAAACAAACAGAGCTGCTCATTACCCTGATGCCGTGCAGTAGTAGATCACAACAGAACATACCAGAATTCTCTTCATTTAAAACCATTGTAAAAGAGCAAAGCATCAGGAATATGGAGAGTGCTTTTACTTGATCAAGAAGACATGCTGACAAAATTAAGATTGCAATTAAGAAAAAAATGCTGTGGAGATTGCTTCAATATAGTTGTAATTGAGCTAGTCAGGATCTGAAACATGAACATCTCAATGATGTGTCCTGTTCACTTTGTAATACTTCTTAGCTAAGGCCAAGAAGTGGTGGGTTTGGGTATTTTTGAGGGGGAGTGTTTCTTTTGTGTATTTTCATTTGCGAATAGCTGCTTTTATTTTTTAAGTGAGAAGGACATTTCATTAGGAAGAAGTTTCTTATCTGTAGATGAAACTGAGAAGGTGGCATGCATACACTAGAGTAGCAGGACTACTTCATTAGAATGTAAGAGGCCCAAATACATTTCCTCATTCTGCCTAGTGCTGAACAGTGATTTGAATGTTGGTTCTGCCACCTGAATGTTTTCCAAAGTAATCTTTCATCTCAAATGAATGACTTCATTTCTACAGTCTGTCAGATCTCTGTTTTCTCTGGTCTAATAAGCAGGAGGGAGATTACAACTTTAATTCCTTGTCCTTTCCATTTGAATCTGTTACCCTGTTCGTTTTTTTTGTATGGACTTTGCATCTGTCTACATAATTTTTTTCTATGACAGACTTTGAAAGACGTGACTTTTCACCTGATTTGAAAGAAAAAGCTTTCATACCTTATATTTTGAAGTAATTTCCTGCCCATCTGTAACCTAGAAATACCTAGAAATGACCCTAAAATAATGTATAACATAGAAAAGATGAAAAGTTTTTATTAAGCCCAGATGAATAAGCTCACTTTCTTTCTTGTCTCCTTTCTAGAGGATGAGCTGTTATGCTTGTGTTTATTTAAATAACCATCTCAGAGACTTTAAAACTCTGAGATGAGGGATATTCATGTGAAGACTCTTCACATCCAGAGGTAATCCTTTGCGGAAGTATCATATCTTAAACAGTAAGAGTAAATCCAGGCAGTCCCAAATAAGTGAGGGAAGCAGTTACAGGGAGTTAGCAGAAGCTGCAAAGTGGTTCTGTCAAAGAGTCAGTAGCTAAACAACGGGTTAGCAAGCAGACGTCTATGATGTGTTTTGGTGGGGTGGGAAGGATATCTGGTACTACAGATATTAAAGATCTTTTCTATTAATATGTTTGCATCTGAAATATTTAATTGATAAATTAAAAGTCAAATAAAATGGAATTTGTTGTTAGCCCAGACTGTCTTTTCACTATAGAAAACTCCACGTGCAGACTTCGTGTTATCTGTTATAACTAAATGAGTCCTACAAAGATCTTACATACTCTAAAAGTTAAGTTTTCAGTGGGTCGTGTTGTTCACTCAAAAGTACTCAGCAGTTTTGCCCTTAATCTGTCAAGTCTCCACTTTGCAGCACATTGCACACTGTAGAGGAAAAGCTGCTAACACACACGGACCTGTATAACTTTTAAACTAAAGTGTTAATTGAATAAAATGACTGTGGGGAGCTAGTATGCACCAAACTGATCCCTCATTGAATTAATTCTAGTTCATAAATAAAATTTAGTCTTAAAGGGGGATAAAAATAACAAGGGCAGTAAACCCAGATAATACCTTCAATTTTAACTCTCCTAATACCTAGCTGTTGTGTAAAAGTCAATTAGTCATTGTGAGATGTATTTTTCTCAAAGTATTCCCCTTGGAAAATATATTTAAAGGATAACTGTAATTGGCATGTGGTATCAACAGATGGATGTTATTTTTCAAAAACAGTACTTGCAAGTGCTGTGGGAAAGAGCTTGATGAATACCATACGTCAACATTTTATAATGAATTTCATATAAAAGTGGAGTGTAAAGAAAAGATCTTTACTCAAAATGTTCCAGAAAAAGGGGAGAGTTCTCTGAGTTTTACCATTTTTTCTCCCCTCTATTTCTATTTTAAAATGTTATTCTACTGTTCAAAATAAACATGTTGAAGAATTTATGCACACACATCCAGTCTAAAAGAACAAATATCTAAATAGATAAAAAAAAATTTAAAAAGTAAATTCTGCCCCAGATACACTAAAAAAGTAGAAATTTAATATTATTTTCATTTGATTAAAGAATATTTTTAATTTAAATTTTTGTCTCTGCAGCTCAGAATTAAACTCAACTTCATCCATATATTCATGGTCTGTAATGTTTTGGTGCACAAACAGTAGACAGCATCTGCAGAAGGTCCAGGTCTCTCCCTTCAACAGTTTAAGACAAGATCCTGATCACCTGCTTAGATGTCATCATCTTAGATGTTCCCTTGTTATGGAGGCACACCAATATTTGCTGCACAGGGGGCAAGCTCAAACAAAACTGTCAGGGAGACCCTTCTTTCAAATCACAAGGTTCAGAAAGGACCCTCTTGCTTTCTAAACTCCTTCTCAGAGAGGAGTCTAGGTGCAGCTGGATCCACTGCTACTCCCAGACTTGGTCAATGGTTTCTTTCTAAAGGATTATATATATGCAATCAAACCAGGCAGATGGCAAACTCAAAAGGAGAATTTATTTGTCTAACCAAAGCCGAAAATCAGGATTAAAAGGATAAAAAAGAAAAATGTGCTCTTAATCAAGATAACTTTGCATTCTGACAAACATTAAACTACAGATTCAGGATGCCACATGGAATCCATCACTATATGGCTCAGGGGATACTCAAACTTTGGAATGATAATCCAAAATGCAGAGTCACTCACCTATAAGATGAGGGCTCTCAACCTTGAGTAGTTTCCTTAGGCGGCATCCCAGCCTAAGAGGAGGTCTTCGACTGCAGATCTGCTACTCCAAGGAGGACTGACTCAACAAGCCCCCCCTAACAAGGCTCCATTTAAAGCCTAGGTCAAATCCGATCTGTGGTCATATATGGTCAGTGGTCTAGAAACTTCTAGGGCATTTAGTTGGCTAAGGGTCTTGTCTGTTAACCCAGGGACCTTGCCTTTCCTGTCCCACTGACTGAGGAGCCCATCAGTCAGGAAGTTCCTGGTATTGTTGAAAAAGGGGGAGAAGATATACCTGCCACACCCCTGTCTTAAAAATTAGGTTCCCATTGGCAGAAGGGGTCAGCACTGAACATATCACAGAATCATAGAATCATAGAATGGTTTGGGTTGGAAGGGACTTTTAAAGCTCATCTAGTCCAACCTCCCTGCAATGAGCAGAGACATCTTCAACTAGATCAGGTTGCTCAAAGCCCCACCCAACCTGACCTTGAATGTTTCCAGGGATGGGGCATCTACCACCTCTCTGGGAAACCTGTGCCAGTGTTTCACCATCCTCATTGTAAAAAATTTCTTCCTTATATCTAGTCTGAATCTACCCTCTTTTAATTTAAAACCATTTCCCCTTGTCCTACCAACACTATTACACTAGAACATAGATTCTATATGAAGTATCAGGCACCTTGCAAGTGGCCTTGTAACTCAGTTTTCCTATGCAGTTCAATGGGTTCCTTCCTTCTCCAGATCCTCATGACCAGACAATGGGCATGGATCTGTTATAGTCTGCTGACAAGATGCCTCAGGTATTTCCAAGGTTGTGAGAAGCAGCTGCATTACTCAACAACTGAGTGATGCATGCTAGGCTTATTGAAAGGTCACTTTCTAGAAGCAGAATGTCATCAAAAGCCTTCTCTCTTATATGTGAAGTGTTCAACACACATCCGACTGTATCTATAGGCTCTGTCCTTGTGGCCAGACATGCAGAATGCCCTATGCAGGGTGGCAATATCAGAGTCCACTTAAATATTTGACCAAAGAGGTTCACAGTCTCTGAAGACTGACCTAAAATACTTCACGCTGAAAAAGAAAACAGCTGGCTCTATCCAAAGCAGTGAACTGACTGTTCTCGGCTATCTGGTCTTGTTTGCCTTAGTCAAGGTTATTAGACAACTTAATCTTTGTAAAACCTTGGCGGGTCCATATAAACAGGCTCCAAACCTTTTACACCAGCCCCAAAAAGGAGCTTCTCCCAGTTGTTTTTTTATAGTCATCTTATGATTGAGCACTTACTGAGATCGTATGAGAAATAAGTTTGATATCTTTCTCTGTCTGCCTCAAACACACATATATTTTCTTGACAGTGAACTAAAAATTAGATTACGTCCTGCTCCTCTCTAGAGGACAGAAGGAAGATGTCCTTTAATCACTTTACCAGAGGAAGTACACTGTAGGAAATGTCATGAGATCAGGACACAATTTATAAGGGACCGTCAAAGAACCAAAATGATCAGAGCACTCTCATTCAGAAGAAGGGAAACATTAATTTGAATTTGCTTCCAGATCTTTTCCAGTTGTAATGGGAACCTAAATAGATCAGATGTAGACAGTGGCATTTCATTTCATCCTAATGATTCCTACTTTTTTGGATTTGCTGTCACCTAGTTTCCCCTGGAGACAATGAGGTTTACTTCTTTCCAGATAATGAATTCTGGAACTTGCTTTCTGATTAGGGTATTCTTTAGAGGACCAAGAATTACAGGTCTGATTCTCTTTAATTAAAAGAAGATACTAAACATGAATTCTCATATTTTGAGTTTGATGAACCACCCCTAAGTTACAGAGGGGCCTAATGACACAATCAATACCAGCAGCAGCATCTCTTCATTTTGATGGATGTTTGATCGAACAAGTGCTGCTGGACTGCAATAGACAATCCCCAGGTATCCCCTCTGAATTGGCATTCTCAATTTGGGGATCTAAACCCCTTATTTCTGGCTCAATTTCTGATCTGGCTGTTCATGTGCCTCAGCTTAGTTACTTGCAGACCTACATAATCTAAACTCGCACAGTCCTTTTTCATTTTTGTCTTCATATTAGTTGTAGGTCAGATAGATGATATTTTTGTGAAATTTGAGCCAGTCTTTTGACTTAAATTAGCAATGACTTCAGCTTTACCTCTGTTTTTTTCAAGTTCCTAGAATATGGAGGCAAAAGAATGGTTGTAGTATATGCAAGTATAGCCTGAATATCTAGAAAGGTGCCTCCGCTTGTTTAACAGGCCAGAGGAGAGACAGATGTTGCCTCCATTCTGTGTGCAAGGAGAAGGAGGACACATGTTTCCAACCCACCTATATGTAGAAAATTTTGCGAAAATGCTCGACTACCCTAATACTGTAGTTTATCCTAGGATATAATTCAGAAATCAAGTTGTTTTGGGCTTTTTTTTTATTTAATCCTCAATTGAGTTTAACTCATTCATTTCATTTCCAAGCACATTCTTTTTATTTTAGAAATTTTATTTTAGAGGTAAGAAAAACTATGTAGAATAAAATGTCAGGACCCAAATTTCTCACCTTGTATCTCCTCTGTGAGCTATGGGATTGCATACAATTAGCAAACAGAATTGAAATACCTCCATTAACACAGTATTGGTGTTATAAAATCCGTTTTTGTCATCAGCAGTTTTTATTTATCATATTGGACTACAGCCCAGATACTCAAAGGTCTTTGAGTATGCAACGCCCATTGATTTCACAGCAAATAATTGCTTTCAATAACACTGAAATCCCTTTCGAAAAATGGAGGCCTCATTCCTGCCAGAACCAGGTCTTCTAGGACAGCAAGAATCCCAAAGCTCAACAAGCTTTGCATCAGTTCTGCATGGTTTTGTTGATTCAGAGCAGTAACCTTTAGTTTTAGCACAGCTCCTTTAGGAAGTGCTTCCCAAACATACACTCTCCTGGGTGCCAATTGGCTTACAGTCTTCATTATTCCGCTGTTACAGAGTAAAACCTTACCTTGGTTCTGGGCAAGGTTATGGAAGAGATCATCCTGAGTGCCATTACATGGCACGTGAAGGACAACCGGGGGATCAGGGCCAGCCAACATGGATTTATGAAAGAAAGGTACTGCTTGACCAATCTGATCTCCTTCTATGACAAAGTCACCTGCTTAGTAGATGAGGGAAAGGCTGTGGATGTAGTTTATCTAGACTTCAATAAAGCATTTGACACGGTCTCCCACAGCATCCTCCTAGATAAACTGGTTGCTCGCGGCTTGGGTGGGTGGATTCTTCAATGGGTAAAAAACTGGCTGGAAGGCTGGACCCAGAGAGTTGTGGTCAATGGAGCTAAATCCAGTTGGTGGCCAGTCACTAGCGGAGTTCCCCAGGGCTCACTTTTGGAGCCAGTGCTGTTTGACATCTTTATAGATGATCTGGATTTGGGGATTGAGGGCACCCTCAGTAAATGTGCCAATGACACCAAGTTAGGTGGGAGTGTTGATCTGCCGGAGGGTAGGAAGGCTCTGCAGAGGGAACTGGACAGCCTGGATAGGTGGGCCGAGACCAACAGCACGAGGTTCAACAAGAACAAGTGCTAAGTCCTACACTTCAGCCACAAAAACCCCATGCAGCGCTACATGCTGGGGGAAGAGTGGTTAGAAAGTCTCCCAGGAGAAAAAGACCTGGGGCTATTGGTCGACAGCTGGCTAAACATGAGCCAGCAGTGTGCACAAGTGGCCAAGAAGGCCAATGGCATCCTGGCTTGTATCAGGAATAGTGTGACCAGAAGGACTAGGGAATGATTGTCCCCCTGCCTGTACTCGGCACTGGTGAGGACACACCTCGAGTGCTGTGTCCACTTCTGGTCCCCAGACTTCAAGAAAGACCTTGAGGTGCTGGAGCAAGTCCGGAGAAGGGCAACAAAGCTGGTGAAAGGTCTGGAGCGTAAGTCTTCTGAGGAATAGATGAAGGAGCTGGGGTTGTTCAGGCTGGATAAGAGGAGACTGAAGGGAGACCTTATCGCTCTTTACAACTACCTGAAAGGAGGTAGTAGCGAAGTGGGGGTCGGCCTCTTCTGCCAGGCCACTAGAGACAGGACAAGAGGGCATAGTCTGAAACTGCATCAGGGGAAGTTCAGGCTAGAAATGAGGAGGCATTTCTTCACAGAAAGGGCTGTAGACATTGGAATGGGCTGCCTAGGGAGGTGGTGGAGATACCATCCCTGGAGGTGTTTAAGAAAAGACTGGACGTGGTGCTTAGTGCCATTGTCTAGTTGATATGGTGGTGTTAGGGCAAAGGTTAGACTCAATGATCCCAGAGTGTCTTCCAATGAAATCAATTCTGTGATTCTGTGATTCTGTGTGAAAAATGCAATTCATCCATTCTTAAAGAGTCCTATTTTGACACAAGGTCATATAGTTTCCATTGGCTGAATCCATTTCCTTTTTCTTTTCTTCATATGTAGTGTTGTAAAATTTGGTGTCTGTTTGGTCTATAGAGCTGAGGAAATCACTTCAAGAACTTTCACTGTTCTTGCAGACAAAGAGTTTTATTTTTTTGTTTTTAAAGAGATTGGAAAACTCTGCCTTATGGCAGACGACTGGCACTGAGGTGACCCTCAGACATTGACTTATGAAGAAGGAAGCATATTCTTTTAACAGAGAACAACTGGTACTGAGGTGACCCTCAGACATTGACTTGTGAAGAAGGAAGCATATTCTTTTAACAGAGTACATGCAGACTGGTTTTCTGATATTATGAACATCAGACTACAGTTTCTCTTTATCTCCTACAGTCACTGAACTGTTCCTGAAACAATTTACTAAGAATGTTGACCAATGTCTCTAAACTAGTATATCCTACCCGACTTGTCATGGATGGTCCCACTTCTCACTCATAGCTGTCCATGGCTCACCAGGGCTTTGGTACCACTGGTATTACTCAAACCTTTATTCTTCAGTGATGGCACATCAAGGCTGTTGACTCAGTCAGTCACTGTTAATTTTATTTAGCGCAAAGTTGTCATATAGTAGTTACTCACAGCCTGTAATTTTGCAAGCTGTGTCACTCCTGTTCATAGTAGCCAGAAACTGTTATTTCTATGGGAAATCACAGGAGCAGAAAACTGACATCTCCCTTGTTCTTGCTCTACAGGGCATTATAATTTTCTGATAACATGGAGGATGGCACACTGTGATAATTTCCAAAAACCACAGGGAAACAAGTTCTCATCAATCAATGATATTCCTTTCCTTTTTTTCTCCTGACCTCTTTTTTTCCTCATACACATACAAAGACATGAAATACAAGCCAGAAATTTCCCAAAGCGGTGAATAGGAACCATTATAATCTTGCATTCTTAGACATGATTACAAAACTCGTACTTCAGCTCAGATTGAACTCCATGAATCACTTTTAGGCTTTTTATAGATAGGGAATGATAAGAAGTGTGGGCTTTGCCGTAGACCCTTTACAGTCTAAGACCTTGACTGAGCAATCCTTCATCTTATTTTTCAGTTGTTTTTTTTTTATATATATTTTTCATTTGTTCATTTGTTTGTTTTCTTTTTTTTCTTTTTTTTTTTTTTTTTTACCAGATTGCATCCTTTTTTTCTCATTGACTCTGGATTTGTACATGTTCCTTTCAAGTCTCCCAATATTTCAATCTCTGCCCTTTAAGGCCCTCTTGATCTTTTGTCCATGTAGAGTAGCCTTATTTCAGTCTGCTTGTCAATTCATCAGTGAATTGTTTGCTCCAGAAACTGGACTCCCATCTGCCTGTCTGGACCACAGTTGTCCCGTTACTCTCTCCTCCGATGTGTCCGAGCAGTCAATCTTCTTTGACTCATTAGTGCTCTGGATCCAGACATCAGGTGTGTACTGTGTCTTCGTTCCTCCTGCAAGGTCCTTCAAGAACTCTGCATTAAACCTAAAACACGTTACTGCCAAGGGGCACAGATAACTTTACTATTAATGGCCAGACCTTTAGTTTGTAGTAACTCCAGTGTAAATCCAGTGATATCAATGAAGCTAAACTAATTGGTACCATCTGATAACCTGGCCTGTTATATCTTAGACAGAAAAGCAAGCTGTTTACCACATTTTGATGTCTTTCTCTTCTTCAAGAAATGAGTGACTTAACAACATGTGAAACACCTGTAGACTTGTCACCATCCTCTACTCTTTCTGCATTATATATTGGCAGCTCTGACCTTAACTTTACCTCAGCAAGGCGGATGTGCAAGGGGAGACATTTCAATGACTGCTACACTTGTGCTTCTCAATTAAGGGATAATGAGACTTAGACTTACTGGAAAGTTGGAAATAATCCCTCTGTTACCACAGTTTCAATCATTCAAAAGATTTTGGAATTTAATGTTTTTGATGACTAACTTTCAGAAAATTGTTCTGGGCCTTGTCAGAAATTTCCTAGTTTTCATTCCCTATCAAAGTGTTAAAAATATGATTTTTGAGAAAGGTTGAAAGAAAACAGGAGTAGAAACCTTATGGGAGGCTATTAATCCCATCAATAGATTGGTCTACAGAACAATCAAAGCTATTTCTGGAAATCAGTGGTCCTGAAGAAGATCTACTAGAAACAAAATAAGGTTAAGATTTTAAAGGTTCGCCAAGAAATTAATATTAGCAACAGAAATCAGACATCAAAAATTGTCAAGACACCCTGGATTACCTCTGTGTAAATGTCAATTCCTCTTAAATATATTTCATCTCCATTCATCTTTCTTCATGCTGTGTAGCAGTGAATGTTTCTGGTTCTGATTAATAAAGCAGAAAACTTTGCTTGTGCTGTAGCTTTGAAGGAAGAATGAATGATAGGACAGGAAAGGACTTCTTAGGTCAGTGAGATTATTCCCCTGCCATCAGAGGCATATGCATCCAAACCATGCACCCCCCATTAACAGCATAAGCTATATTCTTATTTAAACTTAAAAAATCCTTCTATCTAACTGTAAGTTTCCAAAAGTATAATCTAAGCCAAAACAGACTGAAATACCTTCTAAACACTCTTGTTTTTCTTGTTGACTGGATAATTTAAATAGAGATTGAAACCTAGAAGATTAGCATAGATTAATTATCCAATTTTTAGATAATCAAACTTAGTTGTCATGAAAATGATGTCATAAGTTTTTTTATCCAAACTATTAATAGAAAGCTAATTCGGAAGTTCATTCCTTAGATGGATTGAAATCCTTATAATTTATAACCTGTTTTTTGTGGTTATGGTTTTTTTTTTTACTCTTAGGTTTTAAAAAATATTTATCAATACTCCAGACAATCAAGATGACCCCAGATTTTCATCCTGAATCCTTTCATAAAAATGGCTTTAAGCTCTTCCACACCCTTCACCTGTCATACTGGCGTCTAACCTTTATTGCAATTGAGGCATTATAGCTTCATCAAAACCATTTTGTCACATTATAGTTTTGCTTTTTAATAGCAATGAAACTGTCTATTAAAAAATTGGTCTATATTCAAGAAATATTTGAATATTCATAGAGTTACTAAAGGAAGAACTGGCAAGACAGTGGCGATGGAATACAGACTACAGCTTACTGGTTTTGCAAAGACCTGCATCCAGTATCTGGAACCGGTTCCCCAGGGAGGTGGTGGACTCACCATCCCTGGAGGTGTCCAAAAAAAAGTTTAGATGTTACACTTCGAGACATGGTTTAGTGGGTTTAGTGAACATGGTGGCATTAGGTATACGGTTGGACTTGATGATCTTGGAGGTCTCTTCCAACCATAACGATTCTATGATTCTATGATTCTGTTCCTCAACATCCCAGTTCATGAAATGAGATAATCAATGATGACTACTTTGAGATGTATTTATTAAAAGCACTATGAAGAATCTAGTCCATACTGTTAAATTGATGGGGAAATCTGCTCAAAAAATTACAATAGATGTCTTTAAACATTCTACATACATAATTTATTTCATTCTGTAGTAAGAAGACAAAACAAGCAGTTATTAATTATTAGTAAGGATGAAATTACTCAGTTGAATCATGTGCTAAATTCTGCTTGATGACAACTGGTTGATGAGACTTCCAGTTCTCTGGCAAACATAAACAGTGTTTTCCTGGCTTGTATTTGCCTTCTGAAAAACAGGGAATGGAATAGCCCAGAGTAGTTGGTGACACTGGGTAAAGAGTACCAAATATCATGATAATGTGTGTGTGTATGTATACAAATTCAACACTCCGGAACCATGTTTCAGAATATTGGCTGATAAGAAATGTCGAACAAATAAACATTCTCTGCATTTGGTGCAAAATCTTCTTTCTAGTCCAAAATCTCCAGGTCATGGTCAAATTTCCAAAGGGAAATTTGCAAGTTACAAGACAATCACATGTGCTAAGGAAGTCATTACTGCTCCAACCATGACAACCTATATTAGTGTAATTGACTACCTTGCTTCTACTGTTATTATTCTTTAATACCCAAACAGCATGTGGAAATATTTTATCTTCATGATTTAAAATGGCATTTTTATTGAAATTCTGTAATGAAAGGTGAGCTACATGGAGTTTGTTCTATGTTTAGTCATTTAAATAGAGAACCATATACTTGGTTAACTACTAACAAGCTTTTAGTTGGCTCTTTCTCACTGACTCTGTTGTTATTGTTGATGATTCTATGATTCTATGATTCTATGAAAAGAAACTATACACTTTGTCCTTTATAGAAAGGAAGAAGAACTACGTGATCTTGACACTGGTTCAAGACAACTGATTTCCATTCTCAGTTCAGCAGCATACTTGAGTGAGCCATTTAAATTGCTCTTTGCCTAAAATTTCTACTATAGAAAATATGGATGACGGTTCCCGAATAACCAATGGTTGGTGTAACTCCACATTGTTTGAGGTTCATTAAAAACCTCATCACTAGTGGATACAGGACATCGAAGTCTTTTGTGTCAGCTTGTTCTCTGTTTCAGTATTGCACGGCTGAAAGACAATGCTGGTAAAAGTGAGGTAGAACCAGCCTCTGAACACAAGATAGATTTTCCCTGTTTTCAGAGGTAAATCCTATGGATCATTTGAGATCCACACAGCCCCTAAGCAAGCAAAGCCTGTGTTTATTTAGAACTTGGTCCAAGTTTACCACAGGGATTTTGAATATTGGATAAACTTCAGGTTTGTAACAAAAGGAAATGTCAGTATCTTTCACGCTCCACATAACATCTTTGTGTGGATTAGCAGGAATAGCTTATTATATTGGAGAACTAAGAATAATTCAAAATGCATAATCAGTGCCCAACTATCTTCAAAGACAAGTTCTCAGACAGTTTTCAACCAAATTCTGATTTTGCTTACAGTTAGTCCTACATATATTCATGCAGGGACCTATATCTGTTCTCTTAATTGAGAACTACAAATACCTCAGTATGGGCAGGTGTGTTTCCCTGCAAACCTGGAAACCACAATCCTCTGTTTTTATTTGTTTCCAGTCTGTCCTAGTTACTGTAATATTTTTGTAATATTTAAGTGGGAAAAAAATATCCATGCTCAAAGCTTTCTAAGTCTGTGGAAAAATGCCACTAGTGATTCAAACTCTATTGCTTAAGCTTATCTAGTGTTCCAGTGTGTAAATCTCCTGTCTTAATTGTATTGTGTTGTGCTTTATCCATGCAAATCTCTCCATCAACCCCTCTCACAGCTAAGTAGTTGCTACAGCCAAAGCAAATATAAATATGAACAATTGCAGTGTGCTTAGGTCTGTCATGTCTCCCTAAATATCCCTTTCAGAACCATTTTCTAAATTGTTCCGGCAAAGCTCTGTGAACATCTTGCTTACAAAATGCTACCTCATTCCATTGTTTTAGGGAAATTTACTTGATCTATGCAGCTGCAAGGGTATTGTTAAGGTAGCGTAAGTCATGCTTTTGAGAGGGATGAGCTGATTTCCTGAGATGTGCATGGGTGTGCATAGACAACTATAGAGAATAGTCCAGCAGAGCACTTGTGGAATCAAACTGTTTTTATTTGCCGTATCTCTTGCTTTTCTGGAGAGCTCAGGACCAACAAAATGAAAAGTCATGTTGATAATTGTACGTCTCCTTCACGTCCCAGCTAGCCAGCTGAAAATCCTTGTGTCCCATCTGGGTCCTTCGGTCACTGACTTTGCATGTGCCATTGTACATGGTTATAGCACCACCCTAAACAGTAGTCCATTTATTATGTGCCGAATAGGTATTAGTATTGCAACAAATTCTGCCTCCTGGGCTTATGGTTATATCTAGCCAATAGATTATTTTATTGTTATTATTTTTCCTTCCTTTTAGTTTGTAAATATTTTGAAGAAGAAATTACACCCGGTTTTCACAGTCTGAAGAATGTGTCCCCTACGTCCATGTCAGTGGTAAAATGTATAAAATGTTGTACGTCATACATGGTTTCAGCTCTAATTCTAAAGTCATGCTAAAAATGCTCCTGTTCTGCTTAGTTAACTGACAGTCTGGTGGAACTAGAAGCATTCTGCTCTGCTAGCCATATTGTCTCCTAGTGTGCTATTAGCTAAAAATGGCAGTCTTAATTACAGCAGCCTGATAAGGTTCTTACACTCAGGACAAACATTAGATCGTCACAGCACTGCAAAAATGTTTGTTTCCAGTAAATTAAGAATAAGTGTTCCCTGTCTAAGACAAATTACTCTTTCTAGATAATATATCTATGGAATATTACCTGCACTTTTGCTATTTGAATGCACAGGTTATATATATATGAATAAATTAAAGACAGTCAAACCATACACTGGAACTGAAATCTGTCAGCACAGAACATCCTATTTTGATGTAGCTAAACTTTCAGACTTCAAAACACAGCATCCACACACAAGCTGCCTGCTGGTAATAGTACATGGCCTGTACTACCTCCCAGAACTGTATCCTGAGAATGCAATTTGGCCTGGGTCAAACTGCTCCAGGTATTGCAGTTGCCATGTAAAGGAAGGTCCCTTGACCCTCTTTCACTGACTAGCCATACGGATATAGGTATAGGAGGAGTTTGTGCATGAGAGCACAATTACCAACCCTAGGCAGTAGAGTCCTTGCTGTATTTAAAAGCTTGTAAAACAGACAAGGATAACTTATTGACAAACACTAATTTCACCATGTCACTGAGAATTAACGAAACCTCAGTGAAAGGCAGCTATGTAAAGCCATTAAAGGAGAGGATTTACTTAAACAAGAATTGTTACATTCACTATAGCAGATGTGTTAATGATAGCAATGGTATGTTTTTACTCTTGTCATGTTGTTTGAGGTGACGTGCATTACTGTATCCTGGCAATGTTTTTTGTTCTGTATAGTGCAGAGACAACTGCAGTTCCTATTCCAAACATTTCACTAATGATAAGATTTTAAAAGGAACTACAAGAAAGTTGTTGCCCATTTCTCACTGACAACGAGATTTGCAGATTCTGCAGTTCTTTCTCACACTGCCTGAGTATTTTTCTCTCATAAAGGGTAGTCCACTTTATTTGCATCAAAAGTGGTCTGAGCTCTCAAGAAAAACAGAAAGAAAGAAATTTATCTGAATAAAACCGTCAAATTCGATGGCTACACTTCTGGTAGCACTTTAATCCAATTAATTCACTACAGAAATATCGTTTTATATACACTGGCTCTGGACACCAATACCAGTGCTGGTAAAATTAATGCATCAAACAGTGCCAAGGAGTGTTTCTAGATAAGGAAATATAATTGTTCATACTATTAAAATTCATCTTGTGATGGTGTTGAACAGTGCCAGCTAGCAGTCTCCCCAAAACTGCTGGGAGTTAAGACGGACCAGGAATCATTCCCTGAATACAATTTGCATGTGGCCATGGGGTTTTGGAGACTAAGATAATTTATAGCATTAGTGGAAGATACTGCTTGCCAATTGGCCTCAGAACCAGAGAACAGCCCTGGCAGATCTAGTGTAGGAGTCCAGTCCTAGCCAGCATGAACAAGGAGAGCTGTACAACCACTTCTAGTCCTGTAACCCAAAGTCAACATCACTCTGTGGTACAATTAGCAGGGTGAGAGACAGGGGAAGAGCTACTGCTTTTCTTATTGCCCTGTTTGCTGGCAAAACCGGGTTTGAATTTGATAAGGCACTGCTGGTAGCTCACCTGCATACTTGGCCTTATCTTTTACTACAATATCTTCTGCTCTTTGTTCTGAGCAAATTGTTTGGAATTTTCTTCCTCTTCATTCTCCTTCATTTTCTTTGAGACGCAAGTCAATATGAGGGGCAGTAAATAATGATAAAAAGCCAGGGTATGGTGAGAAAACGTTCTGCAAAATTGAATTAAAATAAGGTAAATCCCAAGAAGCATCACATACTTATGTCGGTGCAACAATGATAACTACCAGCTGCGTATCCGCCTAGGAAACCTATTCCTCCTCATCCCATATCTAGTGGGCATTTTCTTTATTTCTGCCATGTCTTGAAATATCACTTTCCTTTTTAAGTATAAACCATTTTTTATGGTCCTTCTGGAGCTACCAAGGAGTATTTCAACCTAACCAGAAGAGAAGGAGCCTTGCCAACACTAACTAATCACCACAGTAGAAGTTGTTTTCAGAATATGACACTGCCTTTGTTAATAGCATTTAGGAAAAGCTGTCTGGAATTACTGTCACCATGTTAATTTTTGACAAATTACCCCAGGATCTTGGTCAGCCTACTCTGGCAGCTGGATCTTATTGAGAAGGCAATGACTAGCTCAAGTCTGGCTTTAACATCAGGTCCACTCACTGGCACAAGGAGAGGGATCTGTTAGTGACAGTAAAAGGAACACAGTTGAGAGATGAAGCATCGTCAGTACTAGCAGTAACATTGATGTGGTAGGTAGGATGGATACTTAACAGTCACATGTTATAATTCTGACTGACACACCTGGACTAGTCCAGTTGACATGCTTACTCCATCAATCTTGTGACATTGCTTTATATTCAGTATAGCCTGATGAATATAAATACTACAAATGTGAATGTTATCTTCATTACAATAAATATTCCAATTTCATATTGGAGCTTTTCTATCACTATTTGTATTCAAATATCCAGTCCACTTCAAGATATAAAATGTATGTTATACTAGTGTATGGTCTTGGGTCAGATGAAATATACTACAACTTTCCCATTAACTCTTAAAACAGAGGATCTGATTCCATGCAATTACTTGGTTATGTTCATAGAAAGAGACTATTTCTGCAAATTTTATGTAAATAATATTTATCAGATAAACAGATAGGTGGGAAAAAAAGCCAAACAAATACTCCAAAACATATAGTGTTTAAGTGCAAAGGTAACATAGACCACATAGGATCAGGAAACATACCATATAAAGTTAAAGTGTAGGAAGAAATTCTCAAGCTTTTATTCAAAGCATCTAACACTGATCACTTATCTCTCAGATCAATTAGTCTAGGAAGTTACATCTCAGAAACTCTGAAAGTCATGAATTTCCAGTTGAAAATCAGTTTGCTGTCTTGCCTCCGTTGATCCTAACGTGCAGACATTCCAGGACTTCACAGTTTAATAATTTATGTCCTGATTCAAAGAAGGCTTTAAAAATGCAAGGTGCTTCACTACCTAGAATTAGGGAAATAAAATAATCTTTTTATTTTCTTTCAGTGTAAATTAGTGTGAATATGTTAGACTGAATGACATAAGCTAGGCAACCCTTCACTTAAACGGGGTAGATGTACCTTCAAGTTCTGCCAGACACCCATGGCCTATTCAACAGATTGCTTCCAATTTTCATCTTCATCTTTCCTTCTTCTAATTATCAGTCTAAAAGTATTCTTATACACAATCACTATAAACATAACAATTACCAATTATACAGTTAATTAGTATCTACCATGTTTTGAAAAGGCCAGGCAGAACCATCACCTTGCATCAGTTGATCAATATTAAAACATTCCTCTTGATCAATTGTCCTCAAGATGTGTTGAATAAAGCAAAAGAAAGAAACACAGGTGTTGTTGGTGCAAGCAACCACTACAGAAAGGCAAGAAAAGGATACTGAAGCGAAAAGGTTGCTATCCTGCTATCTGTTGCTAAGTGTTTCATAGCCATGATGGTGTTACTGAATCTTGAAATGGAATTCTGTAGGACAAATAAGCTTGTGGTACTCAGATTTTTATAAAGGGGAAGGTGTTTTGCTGTGGATCTTGAGTTTTTTTTTTAAACTCCAAATATTTTTTTTAAAAATCAAATTCTACACTAAATTATGTCATCATTAATGTGATGCATAGTTCCACTCTAACTACTGTGCTGTTCCCAATGCTGCCAGCTAAACCACCAAAGAGCAGCATTATTTCAAATATTCATCCAAGAGTGTAGCACTGATGGTGTATAGTTATCCTACAGCCACAGAGCTGTAGTACTGGTGAATTGAAGGCAACTGAGTGAATAGGTAACATGAGACATGTCTTTGGGATCCATTTCAACCTTCTAATGGCACAAGAGTTCCTTTATTTTTCTCTTGTTTGTACTGAAATAATTAGGAAGAAGTTCCCTGAATCCTCCTTGGTTACACTGATGCATGGCTCAGTTAAGCAGAGTCAAGCCTACCTTTTTGTGTATTTGCATGCATACAGAGACTTAGTGCCACAAACACTGTGCAAATGTCTATGTGTATAAACATAAATATGTACGCACAGACACATATAAGTATACATATATTAAATATATCTTAGAGTATAGCACCAAGAAGTTATGTCTAGAGGAGTCTGTACATGCAAAAAGACTGTGTGCCGATACAAACTCTGCAATAAAAATACAATTAAAATTTTATGAATATTTTCATCTTAGGTATACTGAAGTAATAAAGCATAGAATTTGATCTGAGTCATAAACCCAGGAAAATAGCCTTTCCACTGCTGTGGAAAACTCCCTTTTGAAATCAGAAACACCAAGGTGCCCATTAAGAAAACAATGAATGTCGTTGCACAGAAGTAAATTGCTCTCCATGCTTCAGCATCCTTCTGTGATGGAGGAGCAGGTTACACCCTTTCTGTCAACCACCTTGTTAAGACAGGAATTGTCTGTATTTGTGAAACAAATGCCTCCCTTCATCAGTTTTTGTTCCTGATTGTGAAAGAGTCATTAGTGCTTGTATCCAGGCAGGCAGAACCATCTCATCTATTTCTTCTTACTAGAGCTTCTTGGAACCACTAAAGAATCAAAAAATATCTTTAAAAAAATTGATAAAGTAAGTAAGTGTAAATAATACTTACACTCTGAGAATCATCAGTGCTTTATGTCTCCTTCTTGCTCTTTCCTTATTTTCAGAGAATGTATTTTCTCACTCTTGCTACCACTTGTGAGCAACAAACTAAGGACAGAGAAGGAGTTGCTCAAAAGATGTATGTTGTTTGTCATAGTTATTAACAAGCAAGGAAGGTTATAACTTAGATCTCACTGAATGGGTGAGAAGACTCTTGTGCATAGAGCACAGAGAACATGGAAAATTGAATTCCTCCTTGCTGGATTCCCCTTCCAGCTGCAGTCACCTCTGCCTTTCCACTGACATGCTTATTCTAGCTGAGTAAGATCCAGGCTGTGGTCAAGGGCAGTCAGCTTCTTTCAGAGAGGTCCCCTATGCTCTGAAGACAGGACTGAGGAATCCCCCCCAACTCCTGGAGCCATTGCTAGAGACCAGGGAAGTGGTCCTGAATAGCCAGTCTGTGTTGGATTTACATCAGTGTCCCAATCTGTATGAACTGTATTGGCAGTACCCAAAGCATAGTTCTCTTGTTCATCATGAATCACAACAGCTCCATTCAAAAAGTTTAAGATTATTTATCTTCTCTGCTGTCATCCTCACCGCAGCCCTTCTAATGCAAATCCACATACTGTTACAAGAATTTGGAACATATATTAAGAAAATATGTCAGTCACCAAGGTGTAGCTAAGAAGGCAAGCCAACTTGCTTTCTATGGCAATGAATTAGGCATATTTGCATAGTTTGTTACTGTGTCTCATTTTAGAGCTGATATCATCTTGCAGAGCAATGGCAGTTTCTCCTAATGAGCCAAATGGATAGCTAGTCACTGCTGGAGAATACCTGAAAACAGCATATAGGAGTTTATTAACAACCTGTTGATGTCCCCCTTGATCAGGAAGCAGAGTTCAGAGAACAGTGTCCAGATGGTAAACAGGATAAAACAGGCTATTCAACCTGCTTGAAAGGCCTGGAAAGCATTACTTCCAAACGAAAGGCATTAGCTCACTTGATCAAGATGACATTAGGAGAGTTTATTTGTTGTTTCCTTTTTCAAGTGATACATGTGAAGCAGAAAGCATCAGATAATAAAGAAACTTGAACAAATTGCTTTCCTTTTCAAGCACAAGTGCTGGTGTTAGTCCCAGACAGTGAAACAAGCAGATTCTGATGAAGAAAGCAGAAGTGCTGATCCTAATTAGAACAGACAAAGGCATTTTTCATCCTGGATCCCTTGTTTAAAGGTTGACTCTTGGCAGGCATGTGATAGCTCAGTGCACTAACGGCACTGGTTACCAAGACGTCCATCACACAGGGGATGTGCAGCAAGTTCAGAAAGAAAACTTCATGCCTGAAACTGAAACACCTGCCAGAAGCAGATAGGTCACTCTGTCCAAATGGTGACAGAATAATTGCCTCCCAGTGGAGGGCTAAAATCTGCTGGTGGACCTTTTGGGCATTCTGCAGCTATTGCTTATCTGCCTGATTATTGCTGAACTTAAGGAGACTTCAACAGGTTACCCAGGAGTCTTCAACATGACACTAAACCCAGAAAGCAAGCAATTTTGGAGCTTGGATCAAAGTCTAAAACTTAACACCAGGAGCCCAAAATGTAAATGACAAAACCCAAGTGTACAAACGAAGATTTTTCTAAGTATTTTCCAAGATTTTTCAATAATCAAGCATAGGATCTTCCTAAGAAATTATGTAAGTCATACATGTGAAGCTACTCTTTTTATTTCATTTGCTCTTAGAATGTCTAACAATAGAAACCACTGGCCTTATGTCATTGGTTTTAAAGTGGTATAAGAGAGAAATGCAAAAGAAATTCAAAATGAAAGAACATTCATCAAAAATTTAGTTGAATGACTGCCCAGTAGCATTGGGATGACTCCAAATGTAAATGTTCTTTCTCACACTTTGTTTGTTTAAGGTCAGGGATATTCTAGTGGTTAGTTTAGATTAAATATTTTTTGTCATGTTGGCTACACTGGAGCACACAACCGTGAAAGATTTTATGTCTGGAGTGGTTTCACAAGGGAAACCGGTGAGGCAGTCCTGTTGTGCACGAGTGATATAAAAAGCTGCTCTTGCAAGTGTAAATGTGGTACTGTACCCTGTCTTCACAGTTTGGCATCAAATGGAAGCTAATGCATTCTGATATCCAGGATTAGTATCTTCACATTTTTTAGGACAGTTTCTAAAGTGGAAAAGAAGGACAGATACAGAATCAAAAGAAAAATCATAGAATCATTTGGGCTGGAAGGGACCTTTGAAGGTCATCTAGTCCAACCCCCATATGAATGAAAAGACAGTGTTCTCTTTTCCATATCAGAGTCTTGTACTGTAAACAGAGCATGGTTTTGATCTGACCAGGGAACAGAGTAGTTTTATTGTTGCCTGATTGCTGTTCACGGGGCCGATCGCTCTCTGCCACTCTGGTGTTTCATATACATCTGCTTGTAATCACAACCACACATTGATGATTTCACTTTCTGTAAGTTTCAGGGGATTATCCTTTTCCTGATGTTCCTTGAACGTAACGATGTAAAAAGGGAGTACAGGTACAACCCTCTGAGAACAGTTTGAAAATCAGCCTCCAGAAAAGTTATGTCCTGACTCTGGTACAGTTGGAAATTACTTTGTACTCTCAGGGAAGGGGGGGGCATGGCTTCAAACATTTACTGCAGCATTTGTCACTGTGGGTCTGCAGTTGTTTCTGTGACAAAACAATCTGAAATCTAAGCAAGGTAGGATACTTCATTTCTACAGAAAGCAGACCAGACCAATGTGTAATTGTAGACATAAACTGATTGATCTGCTAATGTTCTTCATTTGCATTCCTGAATAGACCATGAAGAAGATCGTCTTTATTTTTGGGCGGTCATAAATACTTAAGGTTAAATTAATATAACTATGCAACTGATCTTTTGGAGATAATGTTTAAACTCATGGCAATGACTTCAAGGAGGAGAAAATGCTTAAAGCGATTAATTGTCCACTGAGGAAACAAACAGATTAGGGGAATGCATTCAAATAAGTCACAGAAAAGTTGCAAATTAAGATTTCTCTCGATCTTTCTTTTACTCTGCATATACAACCATATAAAGCAATTTGAGTAAATGTAATCTTGGGGTGCTACATCATTACTTGATGTAAATTATCTCAGCTTATTGATTTCTGTAAGACTATATACATGTATTATAGACGGGGACATTAGCTGGCGGTTTGTTTTCATAGAAAGTCTGTCATCAGTCCATCATACACTTCTACAGTACTGAACTAAATTGCTGGGTAATACACATTTCAAGATATCAGTAGAGAACTGTTTTGAAAAGTTCAGTCAGCACCTAGCAAAAAACTAGAACTGAATGTGAGAAATAATGTCAAATATTTTGCCAACCAAAACTTTACATAGTGAGGAAAATGACAATGTGTATCTAATATTTTGAAATATTTAATTGCATAGACCTTCATTTCCAACTTTGTTCTGAACTATCCAATGCAGAAAGAAGTGAATATGTTTTATGACTTCTATACAGAATACTGCTAGTATTCTTTTATTGCTACTTCATAACAATATCAGCTCCTCATTTTTAAATAATATTTCAAAATGTTTTTGTTTGAGTGGTAAGCTCATAGGCTGCCGTGTTTATTCTCCAAGGTGTTCTTGGATGTGATTAATCAAAAAAAGACAGAATCTTTATTAAACCCATTTGCTGGAAAAATATAATAAAATAAAAAACCCCTCCCCTTATGTTATAGGACAAAATTAAGTGCACTTCATCTTGGATTATAACATATAACTCTTGATACAAAATGTCGCAAATATGTCATTCAAGATTTCAGGTCCAAGCTGCACCGTGCATGACTCCAGCTCAAACAGAATTCACAAGGAGCCATATGGTACCTTTGAAATGTAACATGCTGTTACCAAGATCTTTGTGGGACACTTTTAGCTAAAGAGCGTTTTTGAACAGGATTCCTCTATTGCCTGTTTCTTTATTTAGATATATAGACAAAGAGGGAGGGAGACAAGGCAACACTCCGTTGCATTTGTATCCCTTTCTGAGTTCCTGCTCTCCCCTGTATTTCTGATAACTATTTTCCAGGCTGACATTGCAACAATGCCGAAGCATGAGGACTTCATTGCAAATCTGACCAGGAAAATGAATTTCTGTCCCTAGAAAATATCAGTATTTGGAATAAGAAATTACAATTATTTGAAGTTTTTCTGTCTCCCTCCCTCCCTGAAGATTTTAAGAAATTCTTTTTGGAGAAGGAAAATTAAGGGTTTTGTAGCTTGTCAACTTCCTGCCAACGGAACACTCCTGTCATTTTCACCTCCTGACCTCTTGTCAATTTCATTTTCTGCCAGAAGGCAGAAAGTGACTCCAATGAGAATCTTCCAGGCACGGCGCCAGAGCCAGACGTTGGTCACCTGCTTTATCTGCCTCTCCAGTTTTCTGCATCCCCACCTGTACCAGGCCTGTTTCCAGTTCCCTAATTCCTCACATGAAGAGTATTTGGCAATCTTGTTTTCTTTTGTCTTTCCCCCCCCCCGGTAGATAATAGAAATGGAAAATGTAGTCGCAATTTTTTACCAGATTTTTATAGTAAAGATTTTTTTAATTTTTTTTTTTTTCCTGTGGAGAATTTAGATTATACTTTTTTTCTGAACTGATTGCTCTCTATTCAAAAACCATTCTGCCATAAAATTGACTATCAGCTCTGTTTCTTTCTTCCTCCTCTAATGCCTAAAAAGGGGCTTAGCTGACTCCAAAATATGCAGGAATGATACTTCCTAATGTACTCAGCATGGCTGCTTGTGTTGGAAATGAGATGAAAGCACTTGAATCATTTTCCTTTTTAAATGGTTGTCTAATTAACATATAGATCAGCTGGCTAACACTTCCATGAAACATGTACGGTACTTGTTATTAAAATACAAGCACTCTTTGAACTTCAGCAGTCACTTGAAAATTTTTAATCTTCCAATTCTGCCTTTGTTTGTAATAGTTTAGATAAGAAATTGGACAGCCAGGGTGCTGAACCTAAGCAATCATTTGGACACTCTTACTGTCGTGGTTGTGCTTCTATTTGTTTAACAGCCTATATTATGCATAAGGAATCCCAGTTCAAGGATTTATCTAAATCAAATGTGTTATAGCAGATGACAGCAAGAGGATTTCTTTCAAAATTAGCTTGGGTCTTTTTAGGCAGAATGAATTATCCCCAGGTCCCATGAAATCATCTACAATAGCTTTCACTGGCTCTTGGCAGCAATGGGACCTTCTGCTGAGAAAAGCCAGTCAGCTGGAATATGTTTTTGATGCTGGACCTGAAAACTGCATAATATTGGAGCATGATGCATCAATAACGGGGGAAAAATCCTGAGGGTAGTGTCACTGCTTGCAGACCTGCATATTCTGAATATGAAAGACAGAGTGAGTTTAATGCTTGATTCATGATGGAGGAGAGGGAATCTATATGAGCAAACAATTGTTTAAGCCTATAAGTGCTGCACAATAGGTAAGAGAAAATTGAGTCTTGATGTGAATACATTAAATAGGCTTTTGGTTTAATAAAAAAAGTCCTGGTATAAAATTACCTTCTTTGCTCGATATTTATGATGATTGTTCAATTTACTTCAACATAAACACAGACAACATATAAGACGATTGTAAAATTGAAAGAATGGTTTAAGTTCACTTTCTCTACATGTTGCAATATAGTGTGGATAAAAAAATATGGGTTGTTTTTGTTTGGTTGGTTTGGTTTGGGGGTGGGGTTTTTTTTAGTAACTGGTTTCAGCAATCCCAATGAGCAGATCACAATGTGTTAATGGAAAAGAATTATTTGGCTTTTCTTTATTTCTTTTGTGGATATGAAAAAGCTGACTAAAATTAATGGTGGACAGTTCCAGTGGACATATTTCAGAGCTCACCAGATAGGCAAGGAATTTAATGATGTGCTTAATTTGAAATCACTAGGATTTAGACATCTGGTAATATTGCCAAATTGTACGCTTTAGAATATTTTTTTTTTCTTTAAAAACCAAACTTGGCCTTGATTCTCAAGCTGAATCTTTATCTCTGGGGCCAATTTTGCTCATAGTTTTCCACAGACAGAGAATCACAAGGGAATGTGATGAATGAATAGAAGATGCTAAACTAGAGGGGCAGTTCATTTCACATGTCAGACTGGAGCCTACAACTCTTCAGATTATGAAAAAACTTCCAGAACCCTTAGTAGGGTTAAAATTCAGTTCAGGTTTTTAAGATCTTGCTTTTCCAGCTAAACACAAAAAACCCACTAAATATCCTTGCTGAATTTAATCACTTTTCAATGTCAAAACTTACTTAAGTTTTGACACTGAAAAGAGACTAAATTAAACAACAATAATTTATCTCTCACTTCTGCTAGTCTTCTATGAGGTGTTCCAAAAGAACAGCCAACGTACAACAGATAGACGCTAAATATACCCTGACTATTTGGCTATCTTTATTCTCTTGGGCTTACTCACCCTCACTGCTACCTTTGCATTTCTGGCAGCATGAGGACCAGTTGAAAGGTTGAGTGCACACTTACTGCTTTCCACTTTTCCCTCTGCAAATGCACAAATTGCATTGTAATCAAGATGGCTACGACATTCTCCATTAAGTAAAATCCAAGATGGGGTAAAATCCTAGATGCCTCTTTTGTTCCAGTACAAGCACAGAGAGTACTATATGTTTTATAGATATATTTCAGTAATCACAAATAAATGATTCTAAAGTGAGTCCAAAGGTTCACCCATTAGTATGGTAATGATATACCCTTTTTTGCTGAACATATCTTTACTACATTTGAGTCCTGCTCATAGTATCTTCTGTCTGGTCTGCTCATATTAGTGGACAGATTCCTTCTCTTAAAATTAGGTTGCATATTTCAAGCTGACAAGAGAATCTAAAACCAATTCTGTAAGAACCAAAGACCAAAAGACCATGCACCTTGCTCCATTGACAGGTAAAAAAAAAATCCATGACAAACATTTGTCCTTCCCAAACACAGACCTTTTATTTACATTCCCTAGATGCTGTCTTTCATCAAGGAGAGTTATAATCAAACAAAGGACAAATCTAAGAACTAAAGTTAAGCTCTTGTTTTAAATCTCCATCTAATGGTTTTGAATATCAGTGTTAAAAATGCCATCTGGAAATCAAAAACACACCTGACGGTTAAGACAAGATGGCATAATACCAGCTTGACATAACATGGCACTTGCAGTGGAAGACTGCATTCCTGTAATTAAATACTAAATAAGGTTGTTCATTTTTTTAACTTATTGGTAGAGAACTGCATTAGTGCAAATAATATACGATGAATTGTGGTATTGGATAAAGGTTATCATAAGTGGGCCATAAAATATTTCAGGCTGGAAACTAGAGGTAGGTTCCAACAACCTGAAAAGAGGAGATTTGGAATAGAATTTCTATGGGAATTATGGGAAAGGGAGGGAGGGTCTAATTATTTTTATGTGGAGCTTGAAGAATTTATGAATATGAGTGGATGATGTGATTCTTTGAGTTGGCAGGGAGTCTATTCAACCACCCATGAAATAAATCCTTGATGCAGGCTCCTCTGATAACAGCTGAATCATCTATATTCCCTAGGTTTTGATTTCATCTTTGAACATTTATTAGCATTGGGATGAAGGATTAGTCTGGATCATCATTTCTTGCAATTGCACTTTTAATTTGCCAAAGACATGGTTGACTTTGTGTGTGTGTATGTTGTAAATGAAGTATAAATACATGACTTTCATGAATTACTCTGCATTATTATTATTATTTTATTAGAAGCATTCTATGAAGCCATTGCAGACCAAAACGCTATCTCAGACAGCACTTTTTGGTGATTTAGTTGTGCAGAATTTAAGCACTGGCCTAAAGAATACCAGTAATATAATACAGTAAGAATGATAGCAAACGTATCGTTTAAACAGCACCTTCCTTCTCAACTTTATAGTTCAATTCTGGTAAATCTTTCTAGCCAGTGGGAAGGTAAAGATTAGCTTGATCAAATGTTCAGTGGTGCTCTCTGAGAAATTACCTTCCTCTCCACCCTCAGACAGGGGTTATGACTAAATCTCTGGGTGTTTAAGTGATAGCCCACAGAATATTTTAGCAAGTTGCAGTGGATTGAGCTCTAGCAGTTTGACACTTAGCTCTTGATTCCTTTGTTTTACAAGATTGTTACTGCATGAGATGCTTAGTACTGAGTAGTTTCAAGAGAATTAAACCAGAACGTGAGAGGGACCATAATTTAACTGAAGCACTTCTTGCGTGCCTTGCCTTCAGAACACCACAGTTTTGAATTCTCATGTCTGTGTTTCTTGAGGCTGACAACTTAGGAAAAAAACTTTAACCTGCAAGGGTTAACAAATGAATGTCAAATAAAATGCATCGTCCTTCTCTGGATTAAAAAAAAAGAGAGAGAGAGAAAGAAATCTTTTAGCAGAAGGCTATCCTGTGATACCAAGTGATCTGCCTACCCTGAGTGTCATAAATATTCTGAAAGAAGACAGACTTCAAAAAGTAATTGTGGCAAATATGCATGGCTTAGATGGTTCTAACATAAGAGGCTACACAGTAAATTTATGGTTGATGTTGCTTATAAGGATTTTTTTTCATGCGATTTTTTTTCTATATGTCCGCATTTGTTCCTTCATGTTCGTAGCTAATAGATGCTAGACAGTGACAAAAATACTCATGATGCTTTCCCTTTAAATGAGGGAGAGAAACATGATATAAAGACCAATTGGGTTTTCACTCCCTCAATTAGGCTTTCTCTCCCTCAACCTTTTTTTCCATAAAACCATTCCTTCTAGATGGTCAGTCTATATTTCACAATCTGTATCAGATAAAAACTTTGAACGGCTTCAACTTCTGTCTAAAACCAACTGGATTTCATCACAGTATCCTGAATTGTAAACCACAATAATGGTAGGTTTAGCTGCAACAGCTGATCTTAATCCCACTATTTGTATTATCCTTTGTTGAGGGTTACTATCCTAATAATAGGAAGAGCTAATTAGGGTATAAAACAACTTCTCAGCTTTCATGAAAACCGACTAATCCTGAATTTGTTATGACTGCATTATGAACCCAGCAGTAGGGTGTGAAGGCTGAGAAAAGAGCACGTTTCATTTAACGAACAGAGAGACCTTTTTTTTAAAAAAAAAAAAAGTGAAAAAGGCTGCCGAAACATTCTTCCTTTTTAGCCATCTTCAATATAACCTTCCTGTACTGATGTATCAAAACCCATGGCGCCTCCTACTGAAACTCTTCTGTGCAGTGTGTACAATTAAATACAGGGTAGAATCAAACTTTAAAACTACTACTGCTCCTCTACCACTAAATGATCAGATCAATTCATTTTTTCACTTGATTTTTTTTTACCTTGGACCAAATCTTCAGTTGGGAGGGGGATAATCTTAAACTACATCTATCTAAAATCTAAACTAAAAGATAGGAGAACCCTAGCGATGCATGTCTTTCTGATAAGATATCCATCAAGCATTCTGCAGTGCAGTTTTCATTTTTCTTCTCTTAAACCAATCCTCCTCCTGGAAATAGTATATTATGACCTCAGTAGGGAGAATCACTGTCCCAATTACACATATCCATGAGTTCCTATGATACACTCTGTTTAGTCTCACTTTCAGACTATATGGTACTGCCTACTCTCAACAATAATGCTCAGATTCAGATCTGTTAGGTACTTAGGAATAGCCAGAGAAAGTGGAAGGCAAAAAAGCTGATGCTGCACTTTTTCACCTTCTATTTTTATTTTGTCTCCAAGCTATTTTGAGGTGATCAGCACCTTTAATTCTCCTGCCAAAATCTGTCAGTTCACTCTACATGTTACATATTGGAACAAGAAGACATCTTGTTGACCCTGGATGCCCTCATTTATCCACAATAGGATTGATACTACAGTTATGCATGCATACATATTAAATGTTCTAAATATACACGTACACACACATAGACATATACAGTAAATTTTTTAAGTTACCTGCCCACAAAAGGTTTTTCTGTCTCCTCTGAACTTAAACCATTTCCAGTCTGAATCTCCACACATGCTTACATATTTTTTCTTTTGTCTAAATCTCTTATTCCTTATTTTTCTATACACCTCTATCTTCCTCTGTAGGTGTTTGACATTCTGGTTGATCTCTCTATCCTTTCTTTCCCTCTGGCTATTTACTGTCTGCTCCTTTTAATAGCCTCTTTTTTGAGTGTAACATAAGCACATTTGTGTTTGACTTAAAGTCAGGCTCTGCTTATACATTTGAAATTAAGTAAAATAAATTCTCCCAACCCTCATAATAATTACTTGTATCTAGTTATGACTTCTTCAAATTAATGAAGAAGCTTTGAATTTGACCTAAATGTTTTATGCTGGCACTGTCTTAATATAAATAGTCTTTGGCTGGTACAAAGAAAAATAAAGGATTGTTAAATGGGCTAGTTCAGATTCAGTTGTGAACGTTTCTTGAAATAGAGTAGGAATTACGTCCCTGTAGAGAGAGGGTTCGGGACCACTAAGAAAAACACTAATCCTTCTGTCAGTCTGGTAGTTTTGTGCATGGTTTCTCATCTTCTTGCCAGTGATGCTGGAGTTCATGTGTGAAGGGCAGGATGAACTTGGGGAGCAGACTTTCCAGCTAAGGTGCACCAAATGACTTAAGCATATAGCTGATAACAGTGGTGCTATAGACCAAATGTGGTCTAAGGAAGTCTTTATGTTGTGGAGTTGTCTAAAAGTTTGGCAAAAAAAAGCAACATTGCAGGCAGTCGTTCCCTTGGATCTTGCACATGCTTTCAATCAAGCAGCAAGTATCATTCTTGGGACTGAAAATGTTACAAATTGTAATATGGAAAGAAATCATTGTTCTCAGTCTTCTATTGGTCCCATATTCATGACTATCATCACCATTCTTTCTTTTACTTTAAAGCAGACAGAGGTTTTACACATATCACTTTACAGTTACTCATTACAGGTGTAAATTTCAGAAACACAAAAGAGACAGATATAAAGAGGTATGAAGAAGCTAAGCTTTGGTTACTAGTCAGGTATAAGGATCCTTGAGTATTTGCCTATATATATTACTTCAAAGGAAACCTTATACCAGTTCAGTCATACAGTTTCATTATTCATTATCCCACTCCAAAAGCTTCGTACACTCATGCTTAGTTAATTTCTCACAACTGTTTTACTACTTTAAGTACAGATGACACTTAGTCCCTTTTATCTAGACTTTTCTTCCTCTCTTTCACCTCACTTAGATTCCTCTTGTATACTCACAGACTTATCTGAAAGGGCATAACTGAAATCAACAATACTATTAAGTTGAATTGCTTCTCATCATAGTGATATTCCTCAGAGGATCCCCATAAAAATCCACCCCAACCATTAAGCTATATTTTTTACTCCATTTTCCAAAGCTTCAGTTGAGATTGATAGATATGTTTCTCCTACGTGATGCCACTCTAGCAAAGGACTGATTATAACAAAACACCCCACAGTCTCAGGAACTGCACGCTGCTACGACAGTTTTGATATTGATGCCTATTCCCCTGTTGTGGAAATTGCCGTGACCATACTCCAAATACCCTCCAATTCACTCATGATATATTCACATCAGAGCTTATGCAGTCTTGAAACTGTAGGATGTAGTAACTAACAATAATCAAAAATACCATCCTGGACAATCACCTAATAAAGTGATTTAGGAATTCACCTTATTTTCTGACATGGACTTTGACACCTAACTGTCATTGAAGCTCCCAGTAGGACCCAGACTCCCATTAAATAATATTCACAGCACAAATTAGGGAAGTAACTGGAGCAGGTGTAGACATTTCTGCGCTTAGCTGAGGTAGTTTGGATGTCATCGTAACATGGCATCATAACAACTGGGTATTGAGCATGGATTAGGTATGTACTTGAGTAGCTAATCAGTGTTGAAATCCAAGTTGCCATCTCCTCACTGTTATCAGCATCTAATTAGATGCCTGGGAGACAGGGTCAGGTATGTTCTTTTATGTTGTCATCATACCTTGTAGGTACACTCGATCAGTCGATCCACCGGCAATAGCAGAAGAGCTATGACTAGTCAAAACCCTTTTCTCGGACCCAAGAGAGCAAAGACCAGCAGCTCCCTCAGATTTTCAACTCAATCAAGAAAATAACACAAAAAGGAACTGACAGTAGGAGGAAAAATGCATTTTTCTGACTGAGAGATCGTACTGTGGACAGAGATGCAAAACAGATGGGAACTTTTCTGACCTTGCCTGTTACAAATTTATCACTGGACATGTTTAATTAACAACATATTAGATTAAGTTATTTTGTTATATGGGAAAATTTTGGTGTCCCTCAGGTTCAATCTCTTTTGGAAGAAACACAAGGATAAGATTCTTCATTGCATCAACAGAAATCAGCTGCAAAAATAGTTTAAAGCCCATCCTACTGGGGAATTTGACAGGCTTGAGATAAGCAAGTGCATTGGCATGTGCTCTTTTATTTCTCTGGTCATCAAGAAGACAGAGTAACTTACAATAGATGTGAAATACCCAGTTGAGACAAATTATGTTCATGTCATTCCTTTATTTCCCTGCTTACCTTATAACATGTGATTCTCTTGTATCAATCATTTTTCTAACTCAGTTTGCCCTCTCTGGGACTGACTGAAAATCAGAATAATTAAAAACCAGACACAAGGAAGTTTTTTTAAATTGGGAGATAGAAACCCCAAAGATATTAAGAAAGAAAAAACCCCATAGAACTACCTTACAATAAATGCTCTACAATGTGATCAAGAACACCAATTTCTCTTGATCTGGCCACTGAAGTTAAAGGTAATAAAAAAGGTTTCTATAAATACATTGGCAGTAAAAGGAGGGTCAGGGAGAGTTTGCATTTGCTGAATGCAGAGAGTACTGTAGTGACAGGGGATGAGAAGAATACAGAAGTGCTCAGTGCCTTCTTTGCCTCAGTCTTCAATACCAAAACCAGCTGTCCTCAGGACACCCAACCTCTAGAGCCAGATGTTAAGGACAGGGAGCTGAGTGAAGCACCCATAATCCAGGAGGAGATGGTGAGTGATTTCCTGTGCCAATTAGACTCTCATAAGTCTATGGGCTCCAATGAGATTCACTGAAGAGTAATGAGGGAATGGCAAAAGAACTTACCAAGCCTCTTGCAATCATCTACCAGCAGTCCTGGTTAACTGGAGGAGTTCCAGCGGACTGGAAGTTAACAAATGTAACGCCCATCTACAAGAAGGGTCAGAAAGATGATCCAGGGCACTACAGGTCTGTCAGCCTGACCTGGATGCCGAGCAAGTTATGGAACAGATCATTTTGAGTGCCATTACACAGCACATGCAGGAAAATCAGGAGATCAGGGCCAGTCAACATAGATTTATGAAAGAAAGATCATGCTTGACCAATCTGGTTTCCTTTTATGACAAGGTGACCCACTTGGTAGATGAGGGAAAGGCTGTGGATGTTGTCTACCTAGAATTTAGTAAGACCTTCGACATGGTCTCCCATAGCATCCTCCTAAATAAATTGGCTGCTCGCAGCTTAGATAGGTGGACTCTTCAACAGGTAAAAAACTGGCTGGAAGGCTGGGACCAGTTGTGACCCATGGAGCTAAATCCAGTTGGCGGTCAGTCATTAGCAGGGTTTCCCAGGGTTCACTTTCGGGGTCAGTGCTGTTTGACATCTTTATAGATGATCTGGACATGGCGATTGAGGGCACCTTCAGTAAATGTGCCGATGACACCAAGTTAGGTGGGAGTGTCGATCTACTGGAGGGCAAGAAACCTCTTGAGAGGGACCTGAATGGGCTGGATAGATGGGCTGAGACCAACAGCATGAGGTTCAACAAGAACAAGTGCCGGGCCCTACACTTCAACCACAAAAACCCCATGCAGCACTACAGGCAGAGGGAAGAGGGGTTAGAAAGTGGTCAAGCAGAAAAAGACCTGGGGGTGCTGGTTGGCAGCCAACTGAACATGAATCAGCAGTGTGCGCAAGTAGCCAAGAAGGTCAATGGCACCCTGGTTTGTATCAGGAATAGTGTGACCAGCAGGACTAGGAAAGTGATTTTCCCCCTGTACGCAGCACTGGTGAGGACACACCTCAAGTACTGTGTCCAGTCTGGGCTCCAGACTTCAAGAAAGACCTTGAGGTGCTGGAGCGAGTTCAGAGAAGGGCAATGAAGCTGGTGAAAGGTCTGGAGGGTAGGTCTTATGAGGAACGGCTGAGGGAACTGGGGTTGTTTAGTCTGGAGAAGAGGAGACTGAGGGGAGACCTTATCACTCTTTACAGCTACCTGAAAGGAGGTAGTAGCGAAGTGGAGGTTGACCTCTTCTCCCAGGCCACTAGTGACAAGACAAGAGGGCATAGTCTGAAACTGCACCAGGGGAGGTTCAGGTTAGACATTAGGAGGCATTTCTTCACAGAAAGTGTTGTTAGGCATTGGAATGGGGTACCCAGGGAGGTGGTAGAGTTACCAGCCCTGGAGGTTTTTAAGAAAAGACTGGAAATGCCGTTTAGTGCCGTGGTCTAGTTGACATGGTGGTGTTAGGGCAAAGGTTGGACTCAATGATCCCAGAGGTCTCTTGCAACCAAATCAATTCTGTGATTCTGTGACTAAAACTGATTTTAATTTAATCTTTTGAAATGAGGAATTATTTGTTTAATGTGAGATAGGACAATTTACTAAAAAATGCTATTAGTGGGTGCTAATAGCAGAGTTTACCATGTGTAAATTTCCGTTTAAATTCTTTTTCAAGGGTTGCAGTCCTTACAATTAAATCTATATGTGTATATTTGCTCACACACACACAGCATGAACATATAATGCATGTGCATACATATATGTATATGTACATGCTTGACTGGTTTTCCAGAGGTTATTAATATGCAAAGGCCTCAGAAAGTCCCTGTTCAAATACTCCTTCTTTGGGCAGACTACAGTCAAAAACATCAAAGTGGTCTAAAACAGTACCAGTTCATTTGCCACAAAGACTTGCTCATAGGAAATATGTGGGGTCTAAGCCACATATGTTAGAGTAACACTAGAGTAAACTGGTAACCATATATGCTAAAGATATCTCTGTCTTTCCCAATATAAATGGAAAACCCACAAAAGTACAAACAGTAGGAGCTACAGATTCCATGCAAAAGTGAGACTGCCTATGGTAGAACTGTAACCAATGGAAAGAGGAATCCAGTTCCAGTTTCCTAACTGATCATCCTGAGCATCAGGAAATCAGAAGTAATTTCATTTTTTAACAAATGCAGTTCCTACTCTAATTGCAGCTCCTTCCCCTAATGAAATGTTAATGTCAATAATGCAGGGATGATGAGCCTACATAAAGTTCTGATGATACCTTTAATAAACCTTATACTTACATTGATAAATATGCCTTTTTTTGATATCCGAAACAGTCTTAAATTATCGAAGAAGCTCAGCGAATACATTACCATGAGACTGCAGAGACTATTAATATTAAACATGAAATGTCTGTGAAGATGGCATTAAGGATCTGATGTGAACTGACAAAAGCAAATGAATTTCAAGTTAAACTTGCTATCTTGTCCTTAATTCACTTTGGGGTGTCTACCAGTGGTGTTGGAATTGATGTAAAGTGGCATAGATGTTTAGGATGCCCATTGGTGTATTGGCAGAGGGCAGTGTCTTTGGGCTGTTCTCTTAGTCATGTGGAGGATTGCTCTGGTTCCCACAGATTTAACTCAGACCTTTAAATGTTATGTTATGTTATATTATGTTACAAAGTTTCAAATATTTTCTTAAAGGTCAGGCCAAGCAATTAAAAATACGGTGCTGCATAAGACTGCTTGAGGGTTTTTTAATTTAATCACCTAACTTTTAATTTTTCATTCAATTTTCCAGGTTTGGGTATCTTCAGATTTTCAACTCCTATCTTTAATTGGAAACAATGTTCTTCTCTTCCTCTTTCCCCCAGAAAACTGATTTTTATGGCTGAGGTGCTATTTTTAATTACTCAATTAAACATTTGAACATTTGCCTTTCAATAACTGTCTTCCCATTTTGTGATTTGATCTGGAGAACATGAATAAATGTCCTGAAGCAGACATTAACAACAGACACAGGATTGTCCTTAAAACTCCCCTGTACGTACAACGTTCAGGGGGCAGATCGATATACATTTTCTTCAGCAGTTGAGCTGTTTTAAGACATCTCCTGTTTCCAGCCTCTTCTTTCTGATTTTGCCAACAGTTCACTTTAGTGATGTGATACAACTGTTTGCCTTATGTGGTGAACTGTATCACTTTGCTGAACTCAGATACTTTCCAAATAGTTTCTGATTTTGAAAAGGAGGTTATTTTGATGATGCAGTGTATGGTGTCCTCCTTCAGCTCTTACTTCAGCACAAGGTGAGAAGAAAGGAGCTAGGTTGTGGAGGAGTCAATGCCCTTCCATAGAAAATCACCAAGCATCACTTTGGTGCAAAAGCAAGTCTTTCATGTCATGGAACTGTGAATTTAAGAAGGTACAAACACCTGGGAGTGGAGAGACTTTGTAACACAACCTCACTGTGTCAACTGCTAGCATGATGATATAATAGCCTCCCTCTCTAAAGCAGTCAAGCAGATTTAAATTAAATTAGAAAAATCACCTCAGGAGGAGAAGAGAAAAGAGGAGGAGGACTACCAAGTGCCAGGTTCTAGTCTGATGCAAATTAAAAGACTTCACATGATAAATCCCTAAGCAAATGGGCTTTTATAATGGAGCTACTGACAGTCCCTCCATTTTAACAGTGCTGCCAAGCCTTGCCATATGAAAGCATAAAAGCGATCATCTGTTGTGTTTGGGCTAGGTTCAGCTCCCTCCTCCTTGCTTCATGGACTACATACAAACCAGTTTGGAGACCAACTGACATCAGTAATTAGACCCTCCCTTGCAAGACCACACTGACAGGTACCTCAGGCAGTTCCAAGTCATTCCAGTCAGATTTATGCACCCTCTGTCCTGAAAAAGCCTCAGTCCAACCTTTCCTCAACCTACCCAGAGGGCAGAGCATCTCTGGAGTTTTAGTCAAACAAGTTGGGAGCTGAAAGAAATTTCTCAAGTAAGGTAAAATGCATCTACAAGCAGAAATATAAAAAATAAAATCTTAGAGTTCATCAGTGGCTTCCAGGAGCCTGACACACCATGGAAGGGAATTAGGGTCACACTTAGAAGCATTAAAAATGCAAATCTCAAAGTTTAAATTAGGCAAAGTACTACGGAAAACATATGATTTTTAGAGCCCTTCTCTGTCTTCACAGTAAATATCTCACATTAGTCATTTCTAATAAATCAATGAATCAAGTCATCTCTTCACAGCATATCACACTGCCTATGTCAAGAACATGGGCTCAGAAGTCATAAGTAATGGTACATATATGCCCGTTTCTGTTTCTGGGGATCCCTGAGCAGTCAGGCAGATGTCCATTTTCTTCCTATACACTGAGAATAGCAGTCATCCTTTCCTGATGACTATAAATCCTTATTAGCAGAAGCATACCAAAGAAGGGATGTTAGGTGCTATGATTACCTCAGATGAAATCCTTGCTGGCTGGATTGTGTAATTGCAAGTGAAAAATTATGGGAAAAGCATATGGATACTCAAAAACATCTCACACGAGTCTTTCGGTGCCTAAACCAACTACACATCTATGTGCCCTCAGAATGACTCCTTCCCATGTATTTCACCTCCCAGTGAAAACACCAAGACCAATTTACTGATCTTGCACAAAGCTCTTTTGCGTTTTAGGAAGAACTTCTTTACTGTAAGAATCGTTAAGCATTGGAACAGGCTCCCTAGGGAGGTGGTGGACTCACCATCCCTGGAGGTGTTCAAAAAACGTTTAGCTGTGGTGCTTTGAGACATGGTTTAGTGGGTTTAGTGGGCATGGTGGCATTTGGTATACAGTTGGACTTGATGATCTTTGAGGTCTCTTCCAACCATAACGATTCTATGATTCTATAAAACTAGACCGCCCAGCTAAGGATCTGTTCTGAGCCCAAGTCTTCAGCCCAGGATTCAGACTACAAATGGCCTGTTCAGCTTACCAGGGGAGATAAGGTCCACATGCATACTTCAACTGTGAGCACACTGAGAACCCACTGCTCTAGCAAGAGTTCAGGATACAGTTTCAGTCCTTTTGTAGATCCAAATGGAGGGATAGCAACTATTAAACTACTATTGGGCATTCTGGAGGCACCTTCATGTCTAAACACAGAGAAAAATTCATTAGGCACACGAGGAGAAGGTGAGGTCCACCTCATGGGAAAGCTCACAAAGTTTTAGTATCCATAAACCTTTTTTTTTTTTTCAGGGGACAACTTGTACCAGAAGATGAAACAGATCTTCTACTACATTAGGTTAAGTATTTTACCCTAGCTCTGTCTTCTGCATTTTGCTTTAGGTTGACTTCCCACTAAAGAGAATCACCTCTTTTGATACTTTACTCCCTTGTGTCCTGCCTGGACATATAACCTGACTGAGGATTTCATTGCATTAATAGTTCAGTATTCAGACATGCAAAAAGTTTGAGGATTTTCTGACAACCCATTTTAAGTGATAATTTCCTGCAGCACAGAAGCAGTACGTTAATGCAAAGATTACTCTTGTAACTTCTGAAGGTTCTTCCATTGGCTCCAGTGGACTTTAAATGCTACTCTCAGTAGAAATCATTATTAGTGAGTTTGAATTCTATGAATGAGGTGAGGTCCATGGACAGTGATGACTTCTTTTACTAGACTATATTACACAACTGAGAAATATGGAAATAACAAGCCTTTTTTTCTCCATGTAAACTTGGCCTCAGTTCTGTCTTTAGGGCTAATCATGACTCAAAAAATTTCAGGAAATTTAGCATGAAGTATAGTGAAAGTAACAGACTTTTACTTATCAAATTACCTCTCAATATAAGTACACTTTAAGACTATTACCCTAGGAAAAAAATTTTCGTTCTAGTTCACAAACTGTCCAGCTCCATGAAGATCAAGTAATTTTCTAAAAATCATTTCACCACAACCTCTTCTTGCTGTTGTTGCTGCAGGTGAACAGTACATCTCTTCATCTCAAAGGACTGGAGAGAGTAGAGGGTTGCCTAAATAGAAAAGGTACCCAGGAAGCTGCCCAGCTCTCAAATCCCCAGTGGTTCCCAAGTTCCTCACAGTTCAGCTATAAATGAGTTGGTATCCGGAGATTAAATTCTTGCATTTTCAATGAAGTGAAAGACAAGGGGATTGTCCTACCCCAGCTGTAGAACTACAAATATCTTAGGAACTTTTAGCCCTCTATGATCTCATGCAGGATTAATTTCCATTAATTTTAGTTATGTGTGAGTTAAAGATATAATCTAATATATATTTCTAGGATCTCATTATAATCAATGAAGGGGAAAAAGCAGCATATCTACAAACTGATTAATCTGTCCTAGGACAGGATGACTCATCCCTCAGAAGCAAATATTTCTTGCCTTTGACTGTAGAGGAATGATTAGCTTAGATTAGACATCTACTTTTAGATAGCTAAAGTTAGGTCAAGTAAATCCTATTCTAAAGCAAAAAATTCTAATATGGACTTGCATTAACTCTGAGGACATTGTCCTCACATACAGGAGTGTTTCGGATGCTTTCCAGGTTCTCATCAGTAGCATAATTTAATATTTTTCTTCTTGTAAACAGCTAGACCCCACAGTGACATAAGCAAAGGAAGAAAATGTATAAACATTTAACCAAAAAAGGAGAGCAATTTACTGTGTACAGGGAAGATGTGTCAAATCTTTCAGTATCAACAGAGTGAATCAGAACTTCCCTAATACTTTTCCCTTTGGGAAACACACTACGGTCCCTGTTGAACCTGATGGGATGAAGGGTAAGGGCAACTTCTCATTCCTTCCTCTTCCCACTCAGTACCGCATGGATTACAATGATAAAGAACATCCTGGTCTCGATGAAGTTGAGAATATCAGTTGGTGTTGGCAAGGTGGAGGGAAGAAGTTGTTAAAAATAAATTAATAAATAAATATTCTGGTTTTTAAAGAAAATAAAATAGTAAATATAAATAGTCCTTATGACATTGTTGAGGAGAACAATGTCAGGAAGGAAAAAAGAAAATAAGATCCGGGTCTTCATTTCTGGACTATTAGAACTGTTCGTAAGTTCATGCCTTTCTATCACCATTCACCAATTTTTCATTCATGTAGTGTACCCATAACTGACAGCAGTATGTGTTCAGCATTTTTCAATATAAAAATATATGGAAAAAAGGGAAAAGATACTCCTAATTACTGCTAAATAATGATGTTATGAATGTAGAATAATAAATCCTGCCCCACTTCTAGGACCAGGCAATAAAGTTGTTGCTTATATTTCTTTTTACTGTGAATCTTTTGTCATTTCATTTAGCCCTCAAGCCTCTCCTCTCCTCTCCTCTCCTCTTCTCTTCTCTTCTCTTCTCTTCTCTTCTCTTCTCTTCTCTTCTCTTCTCTTCTCTTCTCTTCTCTTCTCTTCTCTTCTCTTCTCTTCTCTTCTCTTCTCTCTTCCCTTCTCCTTCTACCCTTGCCCCTGCCCCTGCCCCTACCCTTGCTATTTCCTTCCCCATTTCTTCTGAGTGAAGGTTTTAAAAAAATCACAAAATTTCAATCACTAAGCCCTTGTCTGTAGCAGTACAACTTTATGAATGAAATATCAACTGTCACTCAGTAGGAGGAA
>NW_009592824.1:45902-89034 GCF_000690535.1 Cariama cristata
TTACAGCTTTAGTTTCATCCCCAAAGCACCGATGTTTCATGAGTACATTAATAATATTATCCAAGACAAAGCCGCACCATGTCTTAATGATTCATAATAGCACTCATCCAGTGAAGTATATAAGCACATTGCCTTTAAGCATAACAAATAGTCTCATCAAGCCTTTCCTCAAAAATAAGAATGGTCTAGTGCTTTGAGCAAGTGATGAGGATGTGAGACATCTGTGTTCAGTTCTCTCCTACAGCCTTTGGCAATTTTTTGAGAGACAGATGGTAGCTAAGGGTAGGATTCATCTGAATCACCTTTGACCATTTTAAATTGGCTATCCAATTTAATATGCTGACCATGAAAAATACCTCTATGGTCATTGGAAAGACAGAAGCATGTCTAGAAACCTGTTCTGGATATTTCATCATAGCAGCCTTAGAATGGGAAAAAATATCCTCTTAAGAGTACTTTTCTCTTTCTCGCTACTGGCTATACAGTGAAGTTAAGCTACAGATCTCATTCTTGAAGGATAAAATTAGTAAAAAAATATATTCCCTGCCAGGTGGCAAAAGATCAGTGTACATGTAAAATAACACTTACATAGACATGCACTGAAATCAGTGGGGACTGAAGAACACAAATAATTTTAAATATCTGCCTCTCTCTTTTTATCTACTTCGGTTTCCCAGCTATAAGAGAAAAATAACAGATTCCTGTACTCCCAGCAGCAGCAAGCACAAAGCCATTAAGGATGGTAAGACTTTTTAGCATAAGTAGATTACAAGTGCAAGGTGTGTCCAAAGCAGGGTGCTCTAAAGACAAAATCACTCCCAAATCCAGGAGAAATAAGCACGAGTGCAAGAGCATTTATGTTTTGGTCATAGTTTACGTGGCTGAAAAAAGTGGACAAATCCCAGGCCAAATCATGTCATAGCCCAAAGGCTATGAAACATTTTGGCGGTGTTAAGCATGACTGAAGTGAGTATTTAGGATTATTATTACAGCTGACACACTACATCTTTTGCCAAATATTTAAGATCAGCTATATAACTAGGATATAAGATTAAAGCACTTGACTAGTGACTAACAAATCTGAGCTTTGACACTATTTAGCTTTGACACTGATTCCATGTGTACCCTGTGTCATTTCCCATCCCTGCAAGATCAGACTCTGCCCTTGAATCTGAGTGTGCCAAAATATATTTAAAAAATCATTTATGTACAATGGGGCCATGGTTGGGTTCTTGCTTTTGTATATTTAATGTAAAATAAGAAGTTAAATACAGCGTGGGTTTTGGTGTTGTTTGCATCATGTGTTTAGAATTACTATGGTTTAGGCCTGGCCATATACTTAAGAAATACTAAAAAAGATCAACAGAGGACATCAGTCCACTAATACCTTACACAAAACCAAGTATCAGTGAAGAAACTTGAATGAAGACCCAAGGAATTGCTGACTGATAGAGTAATCATTTCGATAAGAACTGTATTTAGTGCTGAGCTCACATATTTCTTGTTAAATAAAATTTATAACATTTCCTTTGTTTTGACAGAGGGAAGGTGATTAAATATGTCTTGAAGCCTGATTCCCATTTAGGAGTTCAGTTCTGTGACTCAGTAGTCTGTCCTCTATTCAAATTCTACCACCATGAGTGCACTTTGCCTACTTAGACTGCAAGCCTTTTACAGTGATCTTAGGAAAATGAAGCCCTGATCATTTTGTTCTTTTATGAGTTGTAAAATAAATAGCAACAATATTAACCAATAATAATATTTTGTTTTCCCTCGTTAATTCTTTCAATCATGTTCCATATGTAAAAAGCAAAATAAACTTTCTCAGAAACAATCAAAATGATTGAAGGATATTCTTCTTATGGCTATTCACCACCGCTTTATTCTTCTAATGTCAGCAACTGCTAAATTAAATGACACCAGGTTTATCAGTTGAAAAGGAATCTGAATGGTTTTGTAATTCAAAAATAGGATAACATTTCTTCTTTAAGTAGTATTATAGCCTAACACTATCTATACACAACAAGCCCCTTTATTTATGATACAGCAATGTGGCATAAGTTAAAGGATGAAACACCTCCTTGTTGATAAAAATGTAAATTGCTACATGCTGATTCCTTGCTTACAGAAAGACTCAATTTGGTTTTACACGGGAACAAATTTTAGCTGCTAAGAGGTGATATGCTCGTGCAAGGAGCCTCGCTCTGCAGTAGCTTTGATGAAAACAGCACTCAAAACGCTCCCTAAGCACCTCCAAACAATGGCCAGAAGGTGGTTCCCTAAGGACTGATGACAAGAAGGACTTCCCATGTGTTATGTTTCGGTTCCTTCAGTGTAGCGGCACCTTAGGCAATCTAAAAGGTTGTTCCAGAATTTCACTGTGCAAGTATTAAAAACCAACCAAACAAAAAAAAACACCTTCTAATTTTCATCCTCATATTAGCAAAAGTCATGTGGCCATTTGGCTTTGTGCATATTGTCTTTCAGCTTAGATAGCACTGTTCCTTTCCTGATGATTATTGTCATTCACCAACCTTGGTTTCACAACAATTAGGATCAAAGCTAGTTTGGTCCCCTTCTGTCAGTTATGGGCTCAATCTCCTCTCACCTCACAGGCATGCTCTGCATCTGCTTTAGTTTGAGTTCATCATCTCAATGACACAGATTGGGTACTGAAACAATGAAAAACACAGCATATTTCAGGGTCAGTGTCTGCTCTGGAAGGATCCCCTGGCAATTTCTTTACTTCAGAAGTCCATATCAGTGAGAGAGAAATCTGAGTCTCAAAGATTATGATAGTAAATTCAATATGCCTAAAAATAGTCTAAGACATTGAAGCCTTTGGGAAAGTAGGCCAATTTCTTTACTACTAGACTCTCTTAATCTCTAAACCTAGGAAAACTATTGGGAGTGGTCATTGGTCCTTGCTACCTCCTAAACCGTATTTGTGAGCTGTTTGAAACAGTTGCAGCTTGCAGACCATGAAGTCATGCCACAGACAGTATGAACAATGTAGTGGTATGAACAGCCAAGCACCAATGACCAAGACCATTTCTTGACACTATTTAATCTGTTGCTATGGATTTAGCTCACACAATATGCCACCTCCTCATATCATCACTTTCACAAAGATAAAATGAATCTTTTTGATGTGGAGTCACTTGAACATCCACTTTTTGTAATCTATATATGAAACAAGGATTGGTTTAGTTCTTCCCTTTGCTGGAATGGAAATGAGATTTCTTCTACTCTATTTGCAATAAGCTTGTCATTACAGTTCAGAGCAGAATTTTCCTTGTAGGAAATGCACAAGGACTTCAAGAGGTATGAGCTCATCTACTGCTGAACAGCAGCTTATGGCCAGGCTTGGTGAAAAGCAAGATTTCATTATAAAAGTTTAGGTTATAAATAGTTGAATGCACAGAAAGATTCTGAGGAACAGGATGGTCTTCAGCTGCCTAATAAATGGTTTATTTCTGTTGCCTAAGCCTAGTGCAATTGTAGGTGCTTTATAGTATCTGAGATATCCTTGTGGCAGATATGACATAGGGCCTCTAGGAGGCCTGAGCTGGTCTGGAGCAGCAGGTAGAAGTCACACTGAATAGCCTAAATGCTAGACACCTCTGTTTAAGCATCTGTGTCTCTTCTGCAGTGTCCTATAACTCCATAGTGTGAAGCAGATAATAGAAAAATCAAGCCACTAACAGTTAAAATCAATAAACTTCAAAATGGAAATAAGCACTCATGTTTTGGTGGCTAAGACAAGTGAATGACCATATTAATTTAGCAAGGGACTGTTTAAGTTCTTCCCTCACCTCTACTTCTTTCAAGGCAAAGTACTTTTTCTAAAGCAGGTTAATTTTCTATGTTATTTGACATAATGGAAAAATCATTGTGTGGAATTCCAAAATCAATGCTAATGTTAAATTATATTAAATCATTGTTCCTGGCCTAAGATTACACTTTTGCTTGGTCTGAGATAATTCCCATTTCTTCCATGTATTTATAACAACTGGTTAACTAAATATCTCTAAAATCATAGCTACTTAAGCAATCACTCCTGTACTTAAGTAACCATTCCCATACTATGAATATTATGCATGGACATAGTTAATTTACACAATTTATCTTCTTAGTCTCCCTTTTCTACCAAAAGCTCTTCATAAATAGGGGTTTTGATCCTAAAATAATTAACTTTTTAAGAAAATGCTTAATAGTCACAGACATAGAAAAAGTAACAAAAGCCAGTTCCATGAAGGTTAAAGTTTTCTGGTTCGACTATTTCTTTTTTATATCCCTTTAATTAAGAAGCTGCTCTGATTTATCCATCAAATCAGCTTTTTATCTTACAATTTATAATGAATTAAGATATTACCTGGCAATTCCTTATTTTCAGCAGCCCATTTAAGCACAAACAAAAAATCCACAGTAGCAGAAACAGTGTTTTACTCGTATCTCTAACTTAGATAAGTGTATTGAATATTAACGTTTTTTGGAGTTGTTTGCTACTTTCATTTTTTTTTTTTTATAAGGTTCTGAGCTTATCCTAATGTAGGTAAAGAGAATATCCAAAATCTCAGCAACATATTTAGGTTAGAGAGACTTCTCCCCTGAACAATTGTATGTATACTTACCTATAAGTGACTTACGGTATAAACCATTACAGACCTCCACAAGGCCATCCAAATGGTCAAAGGTCGTCACAGTATCGGTCAAGGTTATGGTTCACCCTTTCATCATCCTCTTCATGAGACCTTGTGGAAAAGGCAAGACAGTCAGACGGGTTCTCTTTTAGGAAAAAGTGCTTGACTACTTGTATATATCCCTCTGATAGTAGGCATCAGAGGCAACACTTCTCCCTTCAGCCAATTCGTGATGCATTTGGCAACACTTCCGATGTAGAGCATATCAAACTGCAACCACCCTGGGACCAGATGTCAACTGTGAAACATTCCTGGTGTGCCACCAGCTGCTCATCACATCACTTCGTCCATGAATTGAGCTAGCAGGCACTTGAGGTTTGGGATGCCAGCAAAACTAGTGCTTGGTCCTCTTCCCTTGTGGAGGAGTCAACATTTTCAATCCTATACAAGTACCAATAGTATCTCTAAAACTCAGACTTATCTCTTTGGTCGTATCTTTTGATGCAGTTTTACCGGATGATACCCTCCTGCTCGAAACTGGATGCTGATTTTGACAGTGTGGCCCAATACGTTCTTGCAAAAGACAGAAGGCTGGCAAGTCACAGAAGTTTGACTACTAGTTCTACTAAACACTTGTTTTAATCTCTATTTATGTCAATAACTCTGTAAGTGTCACTGGAGATATTCAGTAAGATACCAAGATTCTAGCAATTACATAGCAAAAAGCACAGTAAATAAATAAGACAGGTAAAAAAACTAATCTCTGTCTTCTCTTGTCACTGGGAAATGTTATGTGTTTAATATTTTGCTATTGTCTCTATTCGTTATTAAAAGCAAAAAAAAATTCCTTTCTAACAGAAGTCAGAGAAGAAAGAAAATACTATAAATCACAAACCATTTATGCTATTCTTTGATTAACTGATGACTACAGATATGTTTTCAAAGGTTTAGATTAATTTGAAGTTTTTATTTAACCGACAATGCAGATATACCTGAATTAACTACACACGTCACTTTGGAATGATTTACCTCTGGTAGTGGGGAAGAAGAAAAAAAAAAAATCCTGCTTTCTCATAGAAGGTTGATGTGGGGTTCAATTGACCAAAGATAGATAAGAAGCTTATAGATAACTAGATCTGAATCTTTGTGTTCGCCTTTATAATCAATTAAGAGAAACAGGAACAATTAGTGCAGTCAATCTCGTGCTAAAGTATACATCCATAAATCAGATTAATTGTGGCCTTGAGATGCTTCTTTCTCCTCTTTGGCTTTAATGAAAGCCTGAGTTACCTAGCTCTTTTCTGTGCATTGCCTTATAGACACCTGAAGACAAGTGAGATAAACCCACTCCAGTGATCTAACTATGGTATTGTAAAAAAAGGAGTCTGATCAACTATTAAAATCTACCTATAATTATAGAGAGTCAGTAAACTGTTTTATCTTAACATAAACACCATTCATACACATTGACTAATTTGAAAAACATACGATCATATGATCAGACCTCATCCAGATTAAATTTATATTTCTCCATGACTCCATAGCATTAAGTATAGATGTCCATGCACGGAGAACATGCATGCAGAATAGGAATTGTACCAATAGTTTGCAATGCAGTTTAGACATCTGCATCTACTCTAGTGCTAACTGTGCTGGATTACCTTCAAGTGGGTAAAGAGTCACTTTAAAGGGTTAAGTCATCTAAACTATTTTAGAAATCCATCATATGGAGTAAGGAGCACTTCGCTTTATGCCATCATTCCTGTTAAGTAGCAACTGTCAGGCATACGGAAGTGCTACATGTTTCTGGATCAGAAAGAAGCAAAGTCCAATTCTTCTACCCTGCATGTTCTGGAAGATGACATCCCACGGAGTGTTATCCTTAAATTTTTAAGTAGCTTCTTTTTTTACCTCAAAAGAAACTAAAAATGCTAAAAAATGAACAACACAGAAAATTTATCGAAAAGGGAAAAGAATTCAATGAATCTTATAGAGTTTTCCAAGGTTTCTTATTTGGGATCTTGTGTATGTACTGATTATTTTGGCTAATCCCTTAAAGATAGCATAAAGTGCATGTGTCTGTGAATTCCACTTAGACATTAAGATGCTGGTATTAAATATGATTCCTGCCTTAATCACTGCCTTAGCTATTTGCCAGATTTTACTTATATGAAGTTGTTTGCCAGAAAGCAAACCGGTAAAAACAAAATAAGGAAAAGATGATCCATATTCCCACTTTATTTCTTCAAATGAGCAAGAAACACTCACTGGGAGCAGGACAGAAGATTCACTTTATACAGGCATTGCTAATACTGTTATGTGTATTTAGTTCAATCAAAAATTATCTTGTATTAATGTCATAGGTTTAAATTGCCTTGATTAGAGGTGTGACATATCTATCCAAAATGAAATTGTAAAAGCTTGAGGCATAAGCACTTACAGCTGTCAATGTAGATTCTGAACTGAATCTTTTTCCATGCAGTGTGCATAGTGATACTGCATTCTTTCCAATGAAAAGAAAGATTTGGGTTGTTTTCCATTTTTTGTCTGGCCCTCTTGGCACAAAAACCAGATACGTGCAAGAACCTGCTTATTTGAGGTGGGAAATTTTACAGAAAGACTGTTTGCTAAAGAACTAAATGAAATGGCACTACAGAAAAAATTTCCACTCTGTGGAAGTTTATGTAAACATCTCTAAACTCCTGTTCAGTTATTGTACACTCCTGGGAAATTTTATTGATTTCATAAATAACAATGAACAGTAGTTAAGAATCCTTCATTTCTCTAAATGATAAAAGGTATATAACAGAGAATATGGTATTGAGACACTAATTACTTTCTCAAGAAAAGTAAGGAAAGATGACCCTCTCAGAGTTATATTCTAGGATAAAATAGGAGTAAATGCAAGATTTTGTCCTTTGATTACACTAGTAAATTACCATATTTGAAATGTCTTTTACCGGTAAATAGAAATCCTGGTGTTGTAACTGCCAGTCCAGTAAGATAATAGCTTTAACAGAATCTATAAAGGATTTGTAATTCTTATTGTGTAAATCCATCAGTATTCTTTTTATATACAGGTTTTTGGTTTTATATTGAGTCCTAAAAAGCAGGAAATTTTTAAATAAAAATACAATTTGCATTTGACGGGGGGGATTTTTAAATCTTGACAATTCTAATGGATTTTAACATAAACAGAAAAACCTCCCCTGAATCTTTCTCCAGATATCTGAACAGGAACTAAACTATTGAGATTCAAATTGTATTAATCACAGAATCATAATGTTACTCATTATATGAAGCTTCAGGTATTCTCTGTGGGAAAGATTCCAGAAACTTTGTTAGATATTATTATGCTAAGGAAATTTTTCTGTAATACTGTTTTTTTTTGGCCCTTTGCAATTATACTTATTCAGCTTTTATCTGAACATGGAATGTTCTTTCACAGTTCATTTGAAAACCAAAGGATTACATAAAAAGAATTTTTATATTTTTGCATTATAATGATTTTCATCCAAGAATCCCCTGGCAGCTTAAAATATTAATTGAATAAGCCTGTCTGTCATATAGGCAAAGGCTCTGTTTTATAAATGAGTAAACTGATGTAGACAGACTGAATGGCAGAGACAGAAGCTAAGGTCCTAGCTCTAGACTGTCTTCAGCTAGAGCAGCATTGAAGCATGTTTATAATTTTAAGCACGTAATTAAGTGTTATTACTGTTAATTCAGTTGCTTATGTTCTGACTGCACTAGAAATTCATGCAAATGGTACTTAACTGCTGTCTCAATTTGAAGTAAGAGATCAAGGAAGAACATTGTAGATTCAGACCTCAGCTAACATGGCACAGTATACAATGCAGTACCCAAGAGATTTCAATGTCACTGTTTCTCCAAAAGTATAACCAAGAATTTACAAAAAGAAAAAAAGACTTAAGTGATTTGAGGAGCATCTGGAAGCTTGTCAATAGTATAGAAGTCACTTAGAAAACTCTCAAATCTTCACAGTCTGCACAGAGGGAACTGGCATTCTTGTCAATAGTATAGAAGTCAGTTAGAAAACTCTCAAACCTTCACAGTCTGCACAGAGGGAACTGGCATCTTTATCCTAAGGATCTATATGTACATCTTGATATTTTTATATCCACCTACTGTGTGATTTGCCCTGCTTTGTGTCCTCTAAGGCCTCTTGATCTCTCTAAAACTTATGGATTTTTTTCTGAACTTGGACCTTTGACTCAAAAGACAGAAGTCTTTATCATTCCTCTTTCCCCACCACAGGTAGTATGGATAGTCTCCATGAAGTTTAGCAGAAATTACAGGTGTGGGAACTAAGATTTCCCGTCAAGAAGATGAGCTGCTAATGCTTGTATTACTGAGACTTGAACCTAGCTTGGTAATGATCCAGATTTGTGTGTACGGCCACCATTGCAAGAACTGGGAATGTGACTGATTAATCTGACCTACTGAGCTATCAAAAGATATATGTAATCCTACACAAACACTGAGACCTCTCTCAGTAGACATTGGGGAAAATAATCATCTCCAAAGAGCAAATAAACTTATCTGTCAACCCAGACAGTTAAGTCCTATAACTTCTGTAACCTGCTTAGTGGTTCTTCAGTCTTTATCTCCCATCTTGTTTGTGCTCAGCCTCTCCTTGTGCTTCCAAATTATGCAACTGTTAACATCCAAATTACCATATTTAGAATAGAATAGAATAGAATAGAACGTTTTAGTTGGAAGAGACCTGTAATGATCATCTAGTATCATAGAATCATAGAATTATTTAGATTGGAAAAGACCCTTAAGATCACTGAGTCCAACTGTAAACCTAACACTGCCAAGTCCACCACTAAACCATGTCCTTAAGGACCACATCTACACATCTTTTAAATGCCCCCAGGGATGGTGACACAACCACTTCCCTGGGCAGCCTGTTCCAATGCTTGACAACACTTTAGGTGAAGAAATTCTTCCTAATATCCAATCTAAACCTCCCCTGGCATAACTTGAGGCCATTTCCTCTTGTCCTATCACTTGCTAGTTGGGAGAAGGGACCATTGACCCAGCCTGCCCAGATCCCTCTGTAAAGCCTTCCTACCCTCAAGCAGATCAACACTCCTGCCCAACTTGGTGTTGTCTGCAAACTTAACTGAGAGTGGACTCAATCCCCTTGTCCAGATCATTGATAAAGATATTAAACAGAACTGGTCCCAATACTGAGCCTTGGGGAACACCACTTGTGATCAGCTGCCAACTGGATTTAACTCTGTTCACCACCAACCTTTGGGCTGGCCATCCAGCCAGTTTTTTACCCAACTAAGGGTGTGCTCTAGTCCCGCTGCATCTGTGTATTTAAATTGCCTTATTATGGGAGAACCAGATGATACTGGGTTTTGTCATCTTTTTAATTTCCTTTTTTTTTTTCCTCTCTCTCCACAAATCATGCAATTCAGAGGCCTTATCTTTTGTGGCAAAGTATCACTCATGTCTGCATTTTACACTGTTTTGTGCCCATTCAGTTACAGTATCCCATCCCTGGCAATCAAGGATCTGATCAAATTTACTTATCTTAATATTGAGAAGAGAGGTAAAGAAAGGAAGGCAGAGATTGCAGCATGTGATAATTATTCAAAATGTCATCTATACAGACACATAAAATAGTGTTACTATTATATGCTATTAATAGCTTATATTCAGAAGCCCAAACAAATTGCTTTTACTCCTATGTTAGCAAACAAAAAGGGTCTTTGGCATGGAGGGCAAATGGTGTGGCATAGTTCTTATTCCTAGACAGAAACTCTTTCTTCCTAAAACACATGGTCTCATCCATCTATCTTGGTAGCACACGTGCAGTTTGTGCAGTTTTGTGTTGCAGTGGTGTGAGAGTGGACCGTGACAGGTGGCTTATGCTGCCCTGGGAAGCAGGTCTGGACCTTGTGGGAGAAGGTTTGTTGTCACAGGCCAAAGGTGTGCCAGGGGACACACTGGATGATCGTTTTATGTATCCCACCTCCATCAGATTTTCTTTTAGAGACACATCTTTTTCCTTCTGAAATGCTGAATGCTGTGTTGAGAGTGAGGCAAAAATTCATTTAATGTACACGTAAAAGATAATAAATTTATGTTTAAATACTAAGTGGAAAAGAGGAAAAGAGAAAGAAGTTACAACATTACCTAGCTAGTGTGTGTTGCATATAACATGTTATGTGCATCAGGGAAACTGAGAAGAGGAAAACAGAGTGGGTGTCCACTTAATATTGTCTGGGGATATTCCATATTCAGTTAATTGAGTTATTGCATCTAGAACTATAGAGACTCAAGGCAATGAGACAAATAACAGGAACTGATAGAAGAGCTTAACCAACTTGTACATCTTTATCAGATATCTTCAGATTTTATGTGACTTTTGAGAAAGTTATTCAGGATATGTTTTCCTTACTACATTATAGATGCAGCGGTGCCCTAAAGTTACATTTCTGAAAGTAGTTAGATTTACTGCTTTGCCAATTAAGTCTTCTATAAGACTATGACAAGTTTAGTTTCCCATGATTTTTTTAAATAATCTGCCTTTAAACATATGAATTACTGGTCAAATTAAATGCCTTTTCCTGTAATAATAGCCATAATCTAAATGCTTTGTCTGGAATCCCATCAATACTGTGCATTTGGCCAGCAAATGATTCATGTTGCATTAAATTACATTTCTGTTTTCCTGGGCTGCCTCTTCAAATTTTCTTGACACTTCAATTCATTAAGCAGATGGAGATGGAACATGTGACTGAAATATTTTGTTCAATAATACTTAAGTCCATTCCCTGCAAACCAGTGTAATCTACCGCTCTTAGAGGAGAGCTGTTTCACTTCAGCACCTTTCCTAATAACTGGTTGAAAGCTCCCTTACGGAAATCTATTTCTGGCAATTCATGCATAGTTGATTAAATACTATATTTAACCCTGCCTTTTCCTTGATAAATGCAAAGAAGCTGAAACTAGAAAGTTGTTGATTAAGATGATATTGGACAATTAATTATGCATTGTAATAACCTTTGACCCAAGCTAACACTTCCTTTTTCTTTTAATGAGACAAAATGAAAAATGATCAAATAATTACATGTTCTTGTCTTCCAATCAAGCTGTAGGTAGAGAAGAGTTGTTGAGAGGAAATCAAACAGAACCTTAATGAAAGTAACAATAATAATGAAGCAAATGCAGAAGAAATAAATCTCTTGACATTAATGATTATATTATTTTTTCACTTCAGCTTCATATAAACAAGTGAAGCTTTCTTGAGATAGCTTCTGTACTCAGCCTTATGTCAGTATCACTAGGACATGCAAAGCTATTCCTGACCTCTGTGTTCATACCTGAGTGAAAAGGACCCATCATTTAGGAATGATTCTGTATCTGATTCTTCAGAGGCGGCTTCTTTTGGGTCATTAGTTCCCACAGAGAGGGGAAATACTTAATGAAGCCTTCTCTGTACAGGTTGAAAAATAGGTAAAAATAAGGGGGAAAAGCTAAACCTCCAGTGCATTGCATTAAGCATCACGCAAGAGGAATGTTTATATCTTTTCAGATCCCTCAGTCTTTGGAAAGTCATTATCTTTTGTGAAAAAAACAGTATTGGCTCTAGACTTCTTCATCCATTTTTGGATCCTGGGAAGTGATTTTGATATTACTCCTCATGGAGTAAAACTGTATTGAATTTAATGAAATGCCAAAAGTGAGATGAGAATTTTGTATGGTTTTGTTTTTTGTGGTTTGGTTTTGTTTTGTTTGTGCACTCCATAATAATTAGCCAGTCCTTCACTGGGTAAACAAACATTTCTCAAGCTGAGGATCTTGATCAGTAGGAACATGTGTCTCTAGCAATGTGGTGCCTGCATTACAGTTTGGCAGTCTGGGATACTGCATGGGTCACTGGCAAGGGTGATTCTCCTCTTGCAGCTCTGGGGGAGCTCTGCACATCTCTTCAGCTGCACTGTGAAGTGAGGACTTAACTACTCGTACCCTTAGTGCTCTGAGCAGTGTTACTAGAGGTGCCTACCCTTCAGCTACCACGATTATGTAGGTATCTTAACTAGTGATGTTTAAATTAAATACTTAACACTAATAAGTTATATACCAGTCAGTATTACCTGCCTTCTTTGGTTTGGATAAGTTGTACCTTTGTGTGTTTTGATTCAACTAGCTGTGGTTACAAAGTGAAAATATTCAGAGTAGAGGATAATAAACCTCAGTAAGCTTATTTATTTAATAAGTCATTAAAACAGAAGCAGGTCTTAGTCAAAGTTATTAAAGCAGTTTAGGAAAAACCTCTAGATTTTCACTGCTAAGTTTGTTAAAAATTATTGAGAGGAATTTTCCTTTCTTGGCTATCTACAGTTCTGAGTAACTAAAGCGTGAGCCTTTGTTGTACTCAGTACGTATCTTTATTATACAACAATATAATGTTATTGAAATGCATTTTCAGATCAGTGATAGATCATTAATATCCTTAGTATTGAAATGCCTGTTTAATGCTAGAAGTTTTCTTTGATTTTAACAAAGTTTCAGAAAGGTCCTCAAGTACATTCTGTTTTATTTTGAACACTGAAGTAATAATAGCTGCATTTAATTCAGTGTGTTACGAACTATTTATATGATTTCATATAAATGCATTTCTTCCTTTTATAAAATCCTCATGCAGATACAAAGATTTTCATATTCTTTTTAGGAGTACCGTCAGACTATGCAGCATATAGTGCTGAGGTGGGATAGAGTACTTTGTTCTCTCATGTGTATCACTTTTGATCACATCATTAAGTATACAATCCTGTCATACAGATGAGCAGGGTGTTTGTGACTGAGTGATGTGGATATTAATGAGCATCTTTCCTTGCATCTGACTTTGATTGAACTTTTAATCACCTTTGCTGTTTGGAGAGCTTTACATCAATTCCAGTTAAGTCCTTGCAGAACTTGTTTAATTTCTTTTACATGACTGACCTTTCTCACACATGACTGGCTGTCACAAGCTGAAGAGACTGGTAGGTCTGGGCTTCTAAATCTTGAGCCATTTAATTGCATCAAGAGGCATTTTGCTGTAGGATAAGAAAGAATTAACTCATTACATGCTTTAAAAATGATCCTGAGAGATCAGACACAGACTTTCTAAAGCTCTTTGTATTTTTTTGTTTGTGGTTTCGTTTGAGTGGGTTTTTTGGGGGAAGGACGGGATGTTTACTTGTCTCCCTCCCCTGCCGACAACTCAATAATAAAAATATCTAGAAATAATTATGAATTGAATTAACATTCAGTTTAAATGTCTGGAATAGCTCTTTATCTTTAGGAGATACAAAGGAATACACCTTCATCAACTCTTAATAATCCTTATTTACAGTACCTGGTCTTCTATTCATTAGGTTTTCTAAATCAATATACAGTGTTCCCCCTTAAAAACCAGACAGTTTTTTCTGGTGATGGATGACTGAAGTTAGTTTGATATTTGTTCTATTCTTTTCATTACAGTAAAGCTAAATTGACCATATATTCTATTATTTCTGAAAGAGTACCACTTTTACTGAGCTAGTCTAAAATCAAAGAAATTGTTTTAGGAATAGTGATGTGTCCAGTATGTTCAAACTCTGTTTTTTTGGTTTTTGTTTGTTTGTTTGTTTTTTTGTGGTTTTTTTTGGTTGTTGTTGTTTTTTTTTGTTTGGTTGGTTTTTTGTTTGTTTTTTTTTGTTTGTTTTTTTTTAATCATTATTTTCATTTTAGATTTATATTAGGATTCATCTGACATAAGGTAATGTTTCTAAAACTTAAACACCTAGTCTAAGTTAGTCTTTACACTCCTTCTAATGCCTGTGCAGAGAAATAGACTCCTCTAGAGGGTAATTTGTCCTGATTATCTTGGATATCATAGGTTTTCATTAGTGGCTTCTGGTAATTGTTTCTCATCAAAGGAGCCTGGTTGAGTATCTTAAACTAGATGCTTAACAATTCAGTGGTTAAGGCTAGGTGATATAGACTCCACCCCATGGGTTGTGAGATGCAGATACTCTTTCAGTCCAGTACTGTATCAGGTTTTTCAATATCTGAGACACATAAACCATGCAGAGCTTCTCCAGTGGCCTCTTCTCAGTGTCCGTCATGCTATTGATGAGTCTGGTAACTTTGCAAGCTTCAAAGATATCACCACACTGTACCTAAGTCCAACTCTACACTACTTTCCTACATGACTTATTATAGAAACCCAAAAATGAGGACTGTTTGTAGCTGATGTCAAAGAAAATTCTGCCACAATACCCGTTTAAAGAGTTAAATAACAAACATACCTGAATATCAGATTATTTGTTTTGTTTTGTTTTGTTCCATTTGCATTAAGTATAAATAGAACAAAAACACAGAAAAAGAGCTCTGGAATGACATTTATGTGCAACCTCAGTGTGATTCTAGACATAATAATTCTTCTGTTTTCACAACTACAGGACAACAGGAATTAAAAACAGTGAGATTCAGACGGATGACTTTAGTCAACTAATCATCAAAATAGTTCAACTGGAAAAGCAACCTTGGACAATAGCTAGGTAAGTAAATTCCCCATCTATGCCTTAATTTCTGACCAGAGATCTATGGGGATACATGTAGCACATTAAAAAGAACAAACACATTCAAACATTGGCTCAGTTCCTCTTGCCAGCTAATGGATATTCTGCCAGGTTGTATGGGGCTTTGAGCAACCTGGTCCAGTGGAAAGTGTCCCTGTCCATGGCACGGGGGTTGGAACTACATGATCTTTAAGGCCTCTTCCAATCTAAACTGTTCTCTGATTCTCTGATCAGTTTTTCAAGGTGGCACCTTCCCATGGAAAATCCTTAGGATACTTAATAGCGTGATTAGTCCATGTACCATTTTAGTCCACGTGATTACTGCCACTGGTCAAACATGGGAACAGGTTTCCCAGAGTTGCTGTAGAATATCTGTCCCTGGAGATGTTTCAAATATTATTGGACAAGGATCTGGGCAGCCAGATCTAATGTGGAATTTATCTGTTCTGAGTGCAGAGTTGAACCAGATGCCAACCTGAGGGCCCCTTCCAACGAAAATTGTTCTGTGACTGTATTGTATTTCCGGGACAGTGAATTTTCCACAAAAGTTAAGATGAGACTGAGAACATTCAATTCATCAGGATCAGTCTCCAAGGAAGATGATGGAGTGAAATCTTTCCAAACTTTAGGTTCTAGGCTCTAAATAGGTACTTGTGCAATAGTTTATTTTCAGCATTAGTATCAGAAAGTGCTCTCCCTTTCCCACCTTCTCAAATTTTAATGTATTTTATGGCCAGGAAAGATACAGCAACTTAGAAGATCTTTACATTCCAAGTCCCGTGATGTTCAGGAGTGCTTCATTTATCAGGATTTGCTGATGTTCAGGACTTGCCTCTGTTTTCTTGGGCCACTGATTTACTACTCCAGTGTAAAAGAGTGTTACATTTAGATCTGTTGGAAACTACCACCTGTCAAGGGAAGACATAGAGCTCTCAATTCCCAGTGAATAGACATGTAGCCTTCCTTAATTAATTTTTTGGTCAGATACTTCCCTGTCTGCCAAATCTTTCCTGTTCCTGTCACAAAGTAACACTCTCAATGACATTAAATTTTTTACTTCCCTAGATTCACTGTTCAAACTTAGCTATTATAAGTTATATGGTAAGTAAATGTTTGGCATTATTGAATGTATAGTTCTTGACTGTATGTGCCTAGCTTAGGTGCTCTCTATTATATTCCTGAGGCCAAGCATTTTTATTTTTTTTTTTTTTAAGAATAGCAACCCCTAAAATAAGGCAGCTCAAGGAATTTGGCTCTAGCTCACCAATATCTACTAAGGTGAGTTATTAGTAAAACCAGAAGGAAACACAAATATTTAGACTCTCAGACTATTTTTCTAGCTACAAATCTCCTTAGACACTAATAGATTAATTTTTAAAAGTTCCTTTCCGCCATAACATAGTTGGCTCAGGTTTAACTGACACTATGTTGGAAGCTGACAATGCTAAAATGAGAAAGTTTATCTGCTGTCTTCCAGGATAACATACAGTTTTGTGGGTATGTATTATAAAATGTCTACATTGTATATCCACAAACAAACCTCAAGATTTTATTCCTGATCTAGGTACATGGGGTTTATAAATACAGGAAAACAAATATACACAGTCTTCTACCAATGCTCTATGACTGTTTTGCTTCCCAGTGTGGAAATAGCTTCAAGAACAAGGTACGTTGTGACTTTCCCTCCAAAGTCTTTTCTTTAGTTTAATTCTTAGTGACACTGGCTCAGTGTTGTAGGGGCAGTGCAGATGGTAAATTCACACCTGTCCCATATTTTGCACCTTGTCAGAACCTGCCATGGCATAGATTCTCTTGGAGTGACAGTATTATTAAACATCTTCTGGCAGAAGCTTCAGAAATCAACAGTCATCTCAGATATGCCATGAAGAGTTGTAATAATTTTTTTTGAGAACAGAAGAAAAAAACCAGCTCTCTGCTGTGATACAGAACTAAGGAAGGATAAAGGAGCTCAAGAGAATTCCTTTTTTGGAAATACTGTGTGGTAATATAGCTTAGTAGCAAAAAATCCCATCTTTTTTAGAAAGGGAGAGTGAAAAAAAGTCTCAATGATCAAGATTTTTAGGATACTATAAGCCTTGAAATTTGTTAACTTTGGTTAAGGCTCAGCATATTGAAAGCTCAGTTGATTTATTTCCAGATCATTGTCCCTATCCCTTCAACATCACAGACACATAGCCTTAACTTAATTAGCTGGGAATCTGGAATCACCATGTTGAATCACAGGAATTATTTTAGCTTTTGTTGCAAGTGAGTGGTTAGGGTAACTCAAAGAATCACCGTCAAAGCTATTAGCAGAAATGGTTTTAAGACGAATAAATAAAAGTGCAACTAAACAAATTTCGATGGCAAGGTTCGCTCCATTACTCACTAAATGAAAGGGATATACACAGGAAAAATCAAATTAGAATCAAGCTAGAGTGATTTACACAGAGACCAAAGATAAAAGGGGTAAAGGAGAGCGTCCCATTGACTCACATGGTTCAGAGTAGACCCCCTTGCTGTCTAAACTCCTTCAGAGAGGATTCTAGGTGCAGCTGGATCTACCTCTAGTCCCAGACTTGATCAACGGTTTATGTCTAGTAGATACCAAGACTGGGGTACTTAGCAGTAGGATTTAGCAGTACTTCTTTATTTAACAGCACTTAGTCATTGACTAATTTAACATCTACAAAATAATTCAATGGGATTTACTATGATCGTAACAGTGACTTAAATTGTTATAGGGTATTTGAATCAATTCACATATGCATGCACACAAACACAAAAAGAGAGAGAAAGATGTATATACAGAGATATATGAATAAAGGAATAAATATATAAAAATAGATATACTTGTTAGAAAAATTTCCCTAAAGTTCAGTGAAATACTCCCTTCAAATGCCTTGGCATTTCTCAATGGGCGAGGGTTGAGTCTCGAGGAGTGAAGGATTTTCGGCTCAGACTCTGTTGTCTCCTTTCAGCAACGATCCTCTGAACTTCACAAACTTGAGAGTTTCATGAGCTCTGAGAGGCATCCCACTCGGAGGGAGATGCTGGTTGCAGCCTGCTGAGGTCCCGGAGAACTCAAAGGGTCTCGCTTAGGACCACTATTTATAGGTTCGCAAGATGATTGACTTTAGTCATTAGTGAATTTCCATTCTGGCTACATTTTGAGTTAGTAATTATCAGAATTCTCAAAATTCCAGTAGTGTTGGTACTGTGTTTTTCTTGAGCTACCAAAGCGTGTTTTGCTCAAGCTATGAAGGTCTGTTTTGCTTGAGCTACGAGGCTGTTTCACTTGAGCTACAAAGTTGCTTTGTTTTAGCTACCAGCCTTAGTCAGGCAACAGGAGTTGCCAGTACAATCGGTCTTATTCCTACCTTAGCTGTGAAAGTGTTTCTGGTACAGTCAAGGGATGCTTAACCACCCAACTCATTACACAAAGGCTAAAGTCTGAATTCGTGAGATCATAGCGAGGTGCAGAGAAGGATGTGTGTGTATACCATCACAGCTTTATAAAATTTCCCAGAAAAATTAGAATCAGATTAAGTGTGTCATCAACATACATAATCAGTACTACACTGATTATGAAGGGAGAAAACACCTTTCCTACCCAACAGATTCATTCACCAAAAAAGAACTTTGGATAAATTTGTTGTTAAATCAGGGGATATGTGAGATTTTAAGTAATAGCACTGAAGAAAATGTCACCAACTGAAATAAATTAAAAGACTTACCCCTTTATTGTTTATGGTTTCACACTTTCTCCTCTACTTCTGGCTAATGAGAGTGAAAACTATATAGCAATTCTGAATTCTTAGCGATAGCAACTAGTTTTGCTGGTCCCAGGAGTCAAGGAGATTGCTATCATGTTTTATATACTTTATTACTTCAGAGATTTTATTTTGGGCTGTACAAGGTCTTTGCAAATGTTTAGTGACCAAAAGACCTGCCTTACTAGGTTTGTGCACCAACTTACCTTCATGATGGTTTCATATATTCTATTAGTAGTTGCAGAATGTCAAGATTCAAGACCTTAGAGCAATGTTACATTCTCTCAGGTATGGCAGGATGAATTTTCAGTGTGATCAGATGTGAAGCCCCAGAATGCACATCTTCATCTCCACTAAGGGAAAGGAAGAATTGTTTCCACTTAGAGAAAGGAGGAATTGTTTTAGGGCTTGGCAGGAGTTTGTGCTTCAAAAACATCAGCTGGTGTCAGCTAAACTTTTACACAATAAGATGTACTATAAGATTCCCCAGGCTTCTACTTGCACTGAGATCTCTAGGAAATAACAGTGTCTTCCACATGTTAAGTTGATAGGTGTAATTTATCTCACAATAAAGAGGTCTCCTGTTTCCATCCTCTAACTTCCCCCTCCTTTGCCACTCTACTCTGCACCAAGAGCATTGAGTTTATTCATCCTGCTTCTTTCAACCTCACTAGAGAGTTGGTACTCCATCTGTTCTCTGCTCTGAACTCTGCAAACCCGCAGCGCTACTGAGGGGAACGTGTCTGTCCTGTGGAGGGGAGCAGCACTGTGATACGAGCTGGGCTTAGAGCAGCACACTGGCATGAAGGTGATGAAGGTGGGAAGTAATGACATCCTGAGGGATGAAACATGGAGAGCAGGAGTTTAGTCTTTCTTACAGGGCTGCCTCTCCCTCCTTTCACCCTATCAGCCCTTGTTTCTCTGGATCACCAGCTTCTGTTTCTGAGCTGATCTTTCTCTGAATAAATCCATCATCCCGCTAATTTTTCTTCTGCATAAACCAAATAAAAGTAGAGACATTGAAGAACTGTTCATATTCAGACCTGAGAGAGAGTCTTAGTGCTCAAATACTAAGACATCGATTATTGTAGCAATGCTAATAACATTTTCATGTCTAAGAAAATTGTTTTATGTTAAACAGATGAGAAACTGGATGAACTCTCCATTCTGTGAACTCACAAACACTTCCTTAAAATTTAATGAGTTTAGAAACCTGAGTAACCAGAAGATCTGACCTAAAAGATCTTGGAGAATTGAGCAAAAGTAGTTCCAGGCTTGATATACACCTTTTAATAAAACAGTAAGTTTAATACATGAATATCCTACTGAAAAACTAATTATTTTTTTAAGAGCATAAACCAGTTACTAAAGCTGTTTCTTAATTAAAATCGACTCAAGTGCATTTGTGCACAAATGGACAGCACAGAGCTTTTTAAGTAATCACTCTGAACACTCAGAACAGCTAAAAGTTTATCTAAGGTAAATTGAATTTATTTTTTGTCTTGAGGTAAAAAATATGCTTCTAGCCAGAAAAAATACATTAAAAAAGTTAATTTGTTTAATTTTATTTCCATGTCTATATAAGCTCTAATTTTCTTCCTCTTTTCCCAGCTTCATCAATGTGACTGCAGTGTTGTAAGCACTGAGAGTCAAGGTGTAACGTGTTCAAGGACAATTTCCCTGGCTCTGCCACATGTCAAGAGGAGTTTCAGGGCTGGGGTGGACTTTCACATCCACTTTCAATTGCAATATCAACTAAAGGGGTCAAGTCAATGGCAGGAAATCAAAGCAGTGTTTTGTTGATTTGATATAGTTATTTGCAGACATCAGATTGGACAATTTTTTGTTATTAGTTTTAACAAGTAGATTTTACCATAAGGGATAATCTGGCCCTTTATCGGTAGCATGGCTGAAAAACTACCTTCCGTTTACTTACAGAGTTGTCCAATCTTCAATGTACCTCTACTCTTAAGTAGGGCTGTTTTAATCAGGGGGAAAAAAAAGAAAAAAAAAAGAAAAAAGAAAAAATCAGATTACCTCTTTCTGATATGTTGAAGATGTGTCCATCCTCTTCTTCTCCGATGCTGGAACCTATGTTAACATTTGCCACACAAACCAGATGATGCAGCATTTGCACAGCCTGGGGAATAAGGAATCTCTCCAGGTGCAACAGCGCTTGACAGAACAGACACCTTCTGTGTCCATTCCAAAAAAAGCTTTGCTGTCTGCCACGGGCTTTTCTGGCCTCAGCTGAATCACTCGTTTATATAGTTCATTTCAAGCTAAAGAGTTTGGAGTTGTCCAGTCAAAGGTATTCATTATCACTCATTTCACCTTTTTCTGCTTATTATTTTATTTTTCCAACTGATCCCCAGTTGTGCTTACCTGTCAAGAGTAACAATGCTACTCCTAGAATAAAACATGAAGGAGTAAACTTGGCAATGTTCAACCACATTCATTTTCCAAATAATGGCAATCTGTGGCAGTCAGAGGTGCTGGTGTCTCAGTATGAGTGCGTGGTTCACTGTTAGGGTTTTGCATTCACTTGCAGTACTGACGAAAAGAGAAATGAAACTACATGGTGTGTTGTGTTGGACTAGAAAATTTAGGCTACTTCACATTCCCACAGCTATGCTGTTATGATTTTGGAGCAGGCATGCTGATGCAACTGACCTTGCCTTATAAGTGTATTTATGCCCATTTCCGCAGGAAATGTCCCTTGTACCCCTATGCTAAGCGACTCACACTACAAGATTTGCCAAATGACCACTAGCTTCAGCAGAGCTCAGATTCCATCCCTGAAGAATGCAAATTAGGAGAGCAACATGCACTGACACAGATGGCACAGCAAATTAAGAAAGCAATATACATTTTTTACAGGGAAAAAAAAAAAGCCTTTAATTTAAAACAAAGAAAATAAAGACAATCCAGAATGAACTTATAATTGAAGTTTAATTGTCACCTTCCATAAAAGTAAAAATGCAAAAGAAGAAGTTTTAAGAGCAAGCAATCACAGTTAAAAGCATAACACGAGCATCTGGTTCTTCCATATTATGGATGATATGTTAATATATGATCTAAACATCATCTCTAATGTTTTATAAACAAAGAAAAATTAACAGGATCAATTTTCCCTAGCAAAGATTCTCCACCTAACAGGATAATCTTTGAACACTAATAAAATAAACTACAAATCATATTTACTCTTGGGCTTACTCTCTTGCTGCAATTTAGCCTAGCTTGAGACAATATGGCAAACTCCATTAGCAAAAGCATAATTTACTTTTTTCTCCAAAGAATTAGTTTTCTTTCAAGGTGGTTTTGCATAGATATAGTTACTGTCAGAGTAAATGAATTAATGATAATTAATATTTACTCATTAAATTAACTAATTTAATCAAATAATTAACTTAATCTGAGTTTTCCATAACGTATGCATCCAGTATTATAAGCATTCATGTGTTAAAGTTTACAACTGTATCTAACAAGAAGACATTTATTCATAAAAGTGCATAGGTATATTATCAAGTCTGTACGTGATTAGAACTATTAGGATTGTATATTTGTGGTAATTCAAAGCCAAGATGATTTCCTGAATTAAGATTCCTGTCCAGAATAACCACTAGTGCAATGTACTTCATGGTTGGAGAGGCCATTCTAAATCTATTTGGTTTTGACTCAAAAGCCACTTACAGAGGACTTAGTAAGAATATTCTAGGGAGGCGGTAAGAAACGGAAATTCCATTCCACAGAAAAACGTTACTTTCTTAGTGAATTAGTAGATAAAGGATATCCAGCAAACCAGCTGGAAAGAAAAACCCTCACTGTGAAGAACTGTGCATATGTTTACACAATCACAAGCGACTGAAGACGTGTTCGGAGGCTTTCTCCTCTCAGATGGAGATTCCCACTCCTCAACTTATAAGTTGTTCCAGCTGACACTTTTCACTGAGACTTGTACAGTCAGTCAGTTACCAGGTCATACCTGAAACAAAATTAACATTCTCTCAAAAAGTAATAGTTTCTTTGGGTACATCTAACTATACCTTTTGTCTAGGCAATCTGCCAAAAAACTGGGTAGGTCAGAAAATAGGTGAGCAGAGACATGGCTAAACTGTTCCAGCCAAACTTCCATAGTAAGTTAGCCAGTACTCTGGTTTCAAATGGGAAAACAATGTATATGGATTTTTTCCACCCAGATGCCAAGTCTAAATTCTTAGTGGTACCATACAGCAAAGAAATCACCAACAGACCTAAGTGTTGCATGTCTTACCTAGAACAAGAAGGAACCATCGTTTCCCACTGATAGTGTTTCATGATTGATTGTGTGTCTTAGAAAAGAAAACAAACAAACAAACCAACAAACAAAACCCAAAACAAATAACAAAATCCACTCGAATTGAGATGATTAAGGAATTGGAACACCTTTCATATGGGGAAAGGCTGAGACAGACGGGACTGTTCAGCTTGGAGAAGAGCAGGCTCAGGAGGGTTTTGTCCCTCTGTATAAATACCTCATTGAAGGAAATGAAGATGAGGGAGATAGACTTTTCCTGGAGGGACCAAGTGAAATGACAAGAAGGAATTAATTTTTAAAAAAAAAAAAAAAAGCATAGCAAAGCATATCAAAAGCATATCAAATTCCATCTGAACACAAGAAAACATTTTTTTTTTTACTTTGAGGGTGACAGCACTGTCACAGGTTTCCCAGAGACACTGGAGAGTCTCCATCATTGTTGACATTTAAATCCTAGCTGGACACTGTCCTGCACAATCTACTTCAGCTGACCCTGCTTGAGCAGGGTGTTGGGATTGTTGATCTCAAGTGATCACTTCCAACCCCAACAATTCTTTGATTCTGTGATTCTGCTGTAATTTACAAGGTGGCAAGTTTTGTGTAGCTTTTAAGTTTTAAACTTTATAGCTGATTCCACAGAAATATTTTTCATGAAACATCTTACCTTTGTCTTCCTGATACCAATCCAGAAAAGGCAGTAAAGTTAAATGGATGGACTTTCATTAGCATTCCTAAAAAGATCATATCAAGGGGATATGGCCCTAGAAACCCCTGGAAAGTGAAGGTTAAATGAAGGGGACATCTCATGTGGCTACCGTCTCCGGGGATTGTATTCTAGCTCCCCCTTTATGGAGGAATAAGGTCAAGAAGGTAATAGTATGAAATCTTTCTCCTTGCCTTTAAATGCAGACATAGATTAGTTGGATTCTCACAGTGTCTTCATCTGATACATAGGATTAATCTTGTTTGTATATGCCAATGATGCTACATGATGGCATCCTGCAATCCCCAGTACTTGGTAAATCAAAAATAATGTGGTAAAAATGTCTTCAAAAAGTTGTTGCAAGGAGCTCCAGTCCTCTGTGTATTATTAGAAACACACCAGAAAAACTAATCCTTAGTTTTCTTTCTGCTTGTTCATCCAAATTTGCTTCATACTCATTCTACGTAGGAAATCAAGCAGATAATTCTCCTTAAGCCGGGCCTTCATTAAAAGATCTTCTGCTGCCAAGTACCCACAATGGGATTCATCACAATTAACTTTAGATCTGTAGTACATAAACACCAGCATTTGAGCTAGGCATCTCAGCATGGTCAGGAGACCAGCTTCCACTCTAAGCTACTTGAAATTTCATTTTTTTCTAAGCAATTTAATGATTGTGTGTTTTCCTGATTTTGTTTTAGTTAGTCAAGTGCGTGGGGTCTGGTTTCCTTGGTTTTGTTTTTCTTTTATTTTTAGCTAAGTTAAGGGAAGAGGAAAAAGGAAATCTTCATTTTTCAGTTAATTTTTTGGGGGTTGGGTTCTCAATAAAAATGCGTACAGAAGAAAAAATGGGATCAAAGGCATTATCTAAAAGAAATATTTTAAAAAGTTAAAAAACCCAAACAAACCAAAACTGCCCAAACTCTCCACAGTAAACAGCATTCCTCACCAACTCTACCCGTCTATGAATAGCTGCCTTATCCTATAGTCTCCCAAAGCGTAATTTTTTTTTTTTTTTTTTATTTTTTTGCCTGTAAGACAAGATGCTGGTTGTATGTAAGCATTACTAGATTGAATTTTAAGAGAATAATGGGAGGTTCTAATTCCGTGTTGGGTATTTGGTGGCTAATCCAGCCTTGAATTCACAGATGAAAAAAAAAGGGGGGGGGAGAATGTTGCTAGATGCTAGTGTGTACATGACACGCTAGACAAAGTTATCTGTTCTCTGCTTGATTTCTCCTCCTCATCTGAATTGTTATACAATACATCAAGTTTAAGAGCTCAAGGTAGTTTCTGTAGCCACTGCCTGACTGATGCTCCCTCTGATTAATACTAAATACAGAGGTAGATCCCTGTCCTCAGGGGAAGGAAGAAAAACTATTTTGGCACTTCTGCTTGAATCTGTCATCATCCAGGGGTAGCACGTCATACATCAATGCATGTGTGAGGCGCTAGAAGTCCTATATGGATGAAGAGGATCTGGCAGGCAAGATATCTGATAAATCTTCCCCAAGTAAGATTAGCACATCCAAACAAGAACAGAACAGTGGTTACTCATGCTGCGACTGAGGTTCAAAATACATGATCCTAACTCTCTGTCTTTGTGACCTTGTAACCCAAGATAATTGACAAATCTACCAGCAGTTCCATTTTCTTCTCTTAGGAAAACAGCAACAGCTGTCTCCAAAGCAACCTACAGGAGTCAGGTAGTAACATGTCTTCAGTCATCCTTTCACCAAGCAAATTACAGTATTCTGGTCAGGGTAAGAAAGAGGCCATCTGTTATTCCTCTTGATGAAATGTTTAGAGTGGGAACATTTTTTACCTTGCAAGACGGCCTCACAGGCATAAGGCAGCTCTACCATACATCTGTCTGTCACTGAGGCATTACTTCAGCTGCTAACACCTCCCCTCCTGCTCATATTAGATTGATTTATAGTTCATTTTTGTCTTTTCTTCTTTTTTTTTTTCTTCTTTCCCTCAACCCTTTTTTCTAATTACAAGGAGGTTTTGTGTTCTGGTTTTGGGTTTTGGTTTTTGTTTTAACATCTGTCACTGCGGACCAGATAAATTGTCCTGACAACTCTTTCAGCTGATGTTTTTATACTAAAGATTCTTCTTCATACATTGGTTTGCTATTGGAGATTTCCTGTGTTTAACACACATTTCAGTGGAAAGTGGACTGGATTTCCAACATATTTCCGTGAATTTTCTGTTTATAACAACACTTCCTCCCCTTTATTCTTTCATAAGTTGAAGGGCAAGCAAGGGCAGCATCCTGGCCTGTACAGAAACAGTGTGGCCAGCAGGACTAGGCAAGTGATCACCCCTTTGTACTCTGCGCTGGTGAGGTCGCACCTCGAATACTGTGTCCAGTTTTGGGCCCCTCACTACAAGAAGGACATTGAGCTGCTGGAGCGTGTTCAGAGAAGGGCAACAAAGCTGGTGAAGGGCCTGGAGAAAAAGCCTTACGAGGAGCGGCTGAGGGAGTTGGGTTGTTTAGTCTGGAGAAGAGGAGGCTGAGGGGACACCTGATCGCCCTCTACAACTACCTGAAAGGAGGTTGTAATGAGATGGGGCTTGGTCTCTTCTCCCTGGTAATTAGAGATAGGACAAGAGGAAATGGTCTCAAGTTGCACCAGGGGAGGTTCAGGCTGGACATTAGAAAGAACTTCTTCACTGTTAGAGTCGTTAGGCATTGGAACAGGCTCCCCAGGGAGGTGATGGAGTCATCGTCCCTGGAGGTGTTCAAAAAACGTTTAGATGTGGTACTTCAAGACATGGTTTAGTGGACATGGTGGCATCAGGTATACGGTTGGACTTGATGATCTTTGAGGTCTTTTCCAACCATAATGATTCTATGAATCTATGATTCTATGATCATTTCCTCTCTGCTTGCTATAAAAGGGTAGGTTCAGTTACTTCTCTGGGATTCTGCAGGATGGCATTTATAACTATTTGGGCTGCTTCAGGCCTGGCTATATGCAATGCTTACTCATGTAGGTCACCTGACCTTCTAATCTGATGCTTTCAAACACAGTACCCTCCAGAAATCCTCTCTTATGTGCTAAAATATGTAACTGTTTGTTCAAAACTCTTGGTTTTACTCCTGAAAAACTAAGTATCTGAAGCTTTCTCAAGACAAACCAGGCAACTGCCAGCAATTTCAAGAGTAGATCAAGGTTGAAAAGAATAAATGAATGATAGCAACTATATTGCAAACTCCTGATCTTTGCACATGTCTCTTAACGGCTATCGTTCTTCAAATGTTTTAAATTTCAGCCAGTGTGCTTGGCCACCTGAAAGTACTGTGGTCTACAGCTGACAAAACAGGTAATGAATTTGGTCCAAAAGGCAATATGAGAGATTGATTATGTTATTCATTTTCCCTTCATCCTCCTTTTTCTCTCAATAAATTATCTATTTTATTAAACTTTACAACATATTACAGACACAGTATTTTTATTCTGATGTGTGACATATGCATTCCACCAGCATTATCTGCTTCAATAGTTTGTATACTTTAGACATTCTAGTCTGTAATATATCTGCCTCCATCCTAAGTTTCTGTGTTTAGAGGAGTGAAACACCCCTGAATAATAAATAAGCAGATTAGGTCTATCTGCCTTGTCCAAAACTTGCTGATTCTGCTGCAAAATAGTTGCATTGTTTGTCAGGGTCTTTGGCCTAAGCTGGAACTATTCACAAAATTAAGACAGTTAGGCCCTAATTCAGAATTTCTTCCTTTCTGAGGGAAAGATTTAAGCCATTGAACTCAAAAGGATTAAGTGTAGGCTGAAAACAGAGCTGTGGGTTAAGTACTTTCCTAAAAGAAGCCTTTATGCAGACCTCTGCTGTTCTGCTTTTATTCTTCTAACAAACTATATCTTATGGTCACTTTCTAACAAAGATTAATACTAATACGTTTTTAATGTTCAGATTATGTGGATTCTCTTTGACCCAGTTCAGTTGATTTTTTACATGAAACAGGACACTATACTTTCAGTTGCTTTTCCTTCAGTTCAGTTTCTCTGTTTTTATTTATTCATTAAAACTTAAATGAGAAATCGACAATATTCTCATTTTGAAGCCCTGTTTTGTATGCATGAAAATCAATAGTAAAGTGTTTATTGAATTAAATGGAACAGTATCTGGTCTTTTATATGTATCGATCTAATAAGATAAGGTCTTAACTATTTGCTATTTAGACAGTTAAGCATATCCTTACAGTACCTCTAGAACTGATAAAATCAGGCAGCATGATATGAAATGGCAAGATGCCCATTGACTTTCAAGAGGAAAAGAATGTGAGATAAGAATCTTTTGTATATTGTGTGCTTTTATCCAAGGGCTGATTTCATGTTAACAAGTAGTGTGGTGCAGCAGAAGGAGATCTGGAAAGTGAAACAATTTGTGAAGTTAGTTTGAGGTCCACACAACCTGTTTTTCAAGGTTTTTATTTAAATCTGTCTTGATATTAACTAATGGACAGAAGACATGCCTATGGCTTGAGAACTGTCCTGAAGCAGATCTTTCAGTTTAGGAGTTTATGCATAATAATTAGGAATGTAGTGTGCATGCATAAAGAGCACCTTCTGATATGAGCCAAAACGTACCATTGGTATGAACCAAAGCACACTGAGGGGTATCTTGAGAGGTTCTCTTCAAAAGAGCATCGTTGATCAGAAATCAAATGCTAGCAAGACAGGAATGTCAGTGACTGAGTAAGAAGGATGTCATTTTGAGTTCTTAGAGCTGATGACATCACAACCTGAGGCAGAAAAATAAAATAATGTGTTAGGATCACAGAAGATGGAAATGGGCTTTTATATTTTATGGGTGTGAAAGACAATATTAATCTCATAAAGTAATATGATTAAATATATTTCAAACATATAAAATGTGTTTATGTTTAAGACAAGCTAAAGATATTTGTGCAGCAATTTCTTAAGGTGCTTTTAGTGGAAACACTGATGTAAACTCAGATATAAAGGTATGAATGCCATACTTCTTTTACTTGATTTTAATCACTGAACTTGGCTGGATTTCTCAACAGAGTTGGCATAAATATATATATAAAAATAAGCATTGAAGAAGAATCTGCTAGAATTAGAGGTGAAGGAATGTTATCTAAAAATTATTAATTTGGTACCTAAAATTGTTATAAATATTGCTATTACTTTATCTTCCTTTATTTGAGATAAAATCATAAGATTGTAAAGAACTAGCCATTTATCACAGTGTTCCTCCTCTTTATAAGAAAGGACAGGCTTTCGAATCATGCTGTGGGTTTTCATTCAAAGACTGAAATTCATAGAGTTGGAAAATTTCAGATATATGCTTTCGATTTCTTCTATTCCTTCCCTCTTTTTAAACAGATGTAGTAAAATTACGTTGGTTAGGGGAAGCATAAGACTATTTTGACATAGAATCTAATAACAGCTGAGGTTGGAAGGGGCCTTGAAAGATCATGTGTTCCAAGATTTTTTGGGAAAGGGAGCACAGATGAGATTATCTAAGCACCGTGTCCAAATGCATCTTGAAAACCTCCAGTGACGCAGACTCTACCACATCTCTGTGGATGTTGTTCCAGTGATTGTTCTCACTGTAAAATTTCTTTCTTATATTAATAGGAAACATCTGGCACAACTTGTACCCATTGCCCCTTGTCTTCGCCATGTGACTCCCTGTGAAAAGAGACCCTCTGTCCTCTTCATAGCCACCCTTTAAGTACCGGAATACTGTGATGAGGTCCTCCCTGAGCCTCCTCTTCTCCAAGGAGAAAAGACCTAATTCATTCAGCCTTTCCTCATAGGGCAGGTTCTCTAGCCCTGATCTGATCATCTTCACAGCCCTCCTTTGGACATTCTCCACTCTGTCCATGTCTTTCTTGAATTGCAGGGACCAGAACTGGATACAGTACTGACAAGTGCTGAGTAAAGTGGGATGATCATGTCTCTATCTCTGCCCTTGCAGATACACCTGGGAATTTGATCTGCTGTCGTGCTGCAGAGGCTCACTGCTGACTCATATTCAGGTGCCTGTCCACCAGGACCTCCAGGTCCCTTTCAGCAAGGCTGCTCCCCAGCCACACAGATCCTAGCCTGCACTGGGATCTTTGGTTGTGTCATCCCAATTACAGGACTTCGCACTTGACTTTGTTAAACTTCATACCATTGTTGCTTGTCCACCCTTCCAGCCTTTTCAGGTCTCTCTGTAATATTGTTCCCCCTTTTGATGTGTCCTCCTCACCACTCAGTTTCGTGTCATCAACAAGCTTGATGAGGGTGCTTTTAAGATGTTGAATAGTGCAAGGCCCAGTACTGATCCTTGGAAGATCCCACTTGTGACAGGCTGCCAGCCTGATCATCACCCTTTGAGTGCAGCCAACTTCTAACACATCTCGCAGACCACCCATCCAATCTTTATCTTGCCAGTTTGTTCAGGAAGAGTCTGTGGGAAATGGCCTCAAATGCTTTGCTGCAATCTAGGTGAACATTATCCATTGCTTTCCCAGTGTTGACAGAGAATGTTATTTTGTTGTCGAAGGTGATCAGGTTAGTCTGGCATGATTTGCCTTTGGTAAATCCCTGTTGTCTTTTTCCAATCACCTGCTTCATTTAGTTTGTGATAATTTCTAGACGGACTCATTCCATTACTTTTGCATCAATTGAAGCTAGACTAACAGCCCTGTAGTTTCCTGAATCTTCTTTTGGCCCTTGTTGTAGATGGATATGACATTTGCCCTCTCTGAGTCATCAGGGATATCACCTAAACACCATGACTTTTCAAAGATTTTAAGACAGTGGCCTTGCGACAATTCCAACCACTTCTCTTAACACCTTGGGGTGGATTCTGTCCAGGCCCATAGATTTATGTGGGCTGAGCCCTTGCAAGAGGCCACACACCAGCCTTTCCTCCTCTACTGGTGGGTTGACATACATTTTGTTGTAGCTACTTGATCCTGTGATCTGGGGTCCAGCTATGATGGCAAAGATAGAGGCAAAGAAGGTATTGAGAACCTCTCTGTTCTCCACATCATCAGTGACCAGTTTCTCCGCCCTGTTTAGCAATGGGCCTATGTCTTCCCTGTGCTTCTGCTTACTGTTCACATGTCTGAAAAAACCTTCATTGTTGTTCTGGACATCTTTGTCCAATTTCAGTTCTAGCTGAGACTTAGCCTTCCTGACTTCATCTCTGCATGCCCTAGCAAGGTTCTTGTAGTCCTCAATGGCCATTTGGCTGCCTTTCCTTAGCCAGTATACTTTTTTCGCTTTTAAGCACATCCAAAAGCTCTTTGTTAGGCCAGGGTGGTCTCTTGTCCTGCATTCTTCCTTTCCCTTGGTAGGGAATGGACTGTTCCTGTGCTTCCAGAAGGATGTTTCTGAATAGCTCCCAGCACTCACAAGCTCCTTTGACCTCCATGAATGGTTCCCATGGAATCCCTCTCAGCTGGGCTCTGAGCGTATCGAAGGTGGCTTTTCTATAATCCAGGGTCTTTGTTCTGTTACTGGTCTTCAGTATGCTCAGCAGGATCCTAAACTCCACAACGTTGTGGTCACTGTATCCAATGCTACTATTGGTAGTTATGTTGTCAAGCCAGTCTTCTCAGTTTGTGAGAAGTAAATCCAGCAATGCACTGTTCTGACTTGGCATATTCAGCATCTGTAGCAGGAGGCAGTCCTCAACATATTCCAGGAACCTGATGGATGACTTGTGCACTGCTGTGTTGTTTTCACAACAAATGTGTGGGTAATTGAAGTCAGCCATGAGGATCAGGTTCTGTTGGCTCAAGACTTCCTTGAGCAGCTGAAGTGAGGTTTCATTAGCCTTGCCTTCTTGTCTGAAATGCTTTCATTTAAAAACATAACTTAGAACTTGTAAAGAGATGGCAGAGATGAAGTGGAGTGGGGATAGAGATGTGATTCCTGTCATCATTATTCTTTTATTTTTATTAGTCAAGTAATTGTTGGAAGCCATGCTTACACAAGTGTGCTGCATTGTGAGACACGTCCTCTTGACAGAAGGCAGCATATGCCCAAGCGAGCTTGCAATTTATCTGAAAACAGGATGCAAGAAAAGAGAGATAACCAATTTTGGTCCTGAATCTTAAAAATATGCATGAAGTCCTACCACAATTAATAGCATTACTCATTCATTTGGAATAAAGTACGGATTACATATCTCATTGTGCAAGCGACCACACAGGGAAGACGAAGGAAATAAAACAGGTAAGAGTGGCAACACGGTAAGATACAGTGACACTAGGTATGTTAGTACTTCATGGTGGAGGATGTTATGGGGACATTTGGCTTGACTCTGCATCTGAAGGCAGGTTGGGCTCAGAACAGCACATCCCAAAGAAACCGTCTCTCTTCGAGTTCAGGAATACTCAGACTGGGTGATGTCTCAGCATAGCTTAACTGATGTCAGGAAGAGCTGTGTATTTCCACAACTTATATTGCATTGTTTCTTTTGGATGGGCTATTTCAAGTCACTGGTAACTAAGGGATTGCTTCACTATTCTCTGCTGAGCAGCATACATGAGCTAGTTGGCCGGCCCAGATTAATTCAAAGGTATTCTGTTCTCTAACTTTGGTTTTGCTTAATTTTTTTCCCAACCTTCCCGAAAGACTTTGAATATTTTAATTCACTTTAAATACAAAAAGTCAACCATCTCACTTCTCCAAATCTCAGATATTTGTAATTGGGTGAGACAAATTTATGGCAATCTATGTATTATTTCCTCTAGCCCTCTCCTTATCTATTCTTTCACACACATAAAGAACCTCAAACGGCATCAGTGCCTGTGCATCGACAACAAAAGTAAATGAATTTATTTTTTTTTGCCAGTGTAAATTGTGTCGTATAATTTTATCCCCCAAAACCTTTGAAGACACACATTTGATACCAAAAATCTTGATATATTTTTTCATTGTATATGAAACAATATATTATCCTAGAATCATGAGGAAATCAAGATTTGCCTGCATAGATCAAGTATTTGTGAACAGAGTCTATAAAATTTAGCAAATAGTGGATTAGTTGTAAGTACTGGCTAATGATGCACTTGACTAAAGTTTGGGGTTTTTTTTCTGAATTTATTAGAAGTAAGTAGTTGATTGTATTTAATAGACCATGTTAATTACTGCATCTCTGAAATTTATTGAACAATTAAAATAAAAGACTGGAGACTTGTTATACCAAAGGGAATGATCCTACAGTGAGTGTTACACAAAGGGACAATTAAACGACCTAATATCACTGAGCCTGTTCCAGCTGATAATTCCACATACCTATTAACACAGTTCAAGTCTAAGCTTCATGCCGTGTTTTGTCACTGCATTAACCACTGTGTCCAACGATCTGACCTAAATTCCTTTTTAGTTACTGGCAGAACTCTCATAGACTGCAGTGTGCTTTGGATCAGGCATCTTAAATCACCCAAATGACTGGCTTTTCGGCCTAAAATAATGGAAGTCTACCAAACTGATTTGTCACCTTTGCCTGATGTTCATACATCCTAATGAGTTCTGAAAATGTTAATTTGCTTTGTGTCCAGATCAAATACACTGCTCTGTCAGAATAAAATAAGTTCAGAGCCAACAAATTTACATGAGTGTATTTTATTCTGAAAACATTTACATGTCATTAATGCATTAACATAATATGATGTTCAGAGCATATTTAACTGTGACTGGGATGTTCCTGATTAGGAATTGTGGGTAGTGGAAAGATCACAGCTTTTCTGTGTTGTGGTTTTTTTTAGGCATCCCTGAATTATCTTATATCAAGGTAAATGACACCTCCTGCCGAAGTGAAAATTGGAGATCACAATGCTTTAAGCTATTATTTTCCTGTGGGATCATCTATTCTTACTGCTGCTTGATAGTCTTGACTTTTGCTGGACATGTGGGATTGGATTCAGCTGTTGAAACACAGGTGTCTAGTGCCATTTTAGCTTCACTGCATCCTGCCTGGCTTCTAGCTCTCAATTGAGAAGGCAATGTGTGTACCTAAGTTCTTTGACCAAGGATTCTCTTCTGTTTTCAGTCATCACAGGTCTTTTCTGTCTATAATGGAAGCATGAACATGGAGATAGCAATATATTCACACCAGAATTTAGGGTCTTAATCTGGAGCTGAATCCTACCCATGGTTAGTACATATGAACCCCCTAGAGATTCTGAAACTTCCTGTTGAGTGCCAAGCCTAACCTCAAACAGTAAGGGTAAGTAAAGTCTTTCCTTCGCAGAGACCTTCAGGCAGATCTCTATCAACCTTTGTCAGAACAGAAAATGAGGAATCTTTTTTTACAGTTTTCTGAAGAAAGAAGAACTGTGCTATTTCATATCCTAACAGCAGAGAGAATCTGCTTGAATGACACAGCCCAACATTATCTTCTGCTATACTTGCTATGGAGAGGCTTTTTCCTAACATAGTTCAAGTGGCTTTTCTAACTCTGTGTAGGGCTACCACCCCATTCAGACAATTAAGTTGTTCCACCACATTTCAGATGACTACGTATTGGATTGGAGGAGCCATTACACTGATCCTGCAGAACAGATTCTTCTGTCTTGCACATGTATCTCATCCTGTTGAATGACTGTTTTCTTTTCTCCTTTCAAGAAGCTTTTAACTGACAGCAGCTGGATTGCTGCTTTTCACTACTGTGAGCAGTTATAAGGGGTCAGTGACACTACTGAGAAGATCAGGCTGCTCTTATCCTTGGCAGTGAAGGCATATCTGTACATGCTACCCTGAACTCCTGCAGAAGGCTGTTCCATAAATTAAAGCTTTTTTGTTAGCAAAGCCTGAATCTTAAACATTGCAAGCTGAATGGGAGCAGTGGCCACCAAAGCATCCCTGCAGATCACAACTTTCACAGCAGGGAGGAAATGGAGGTGGTCCAGAGCAGGTCAGTCTCCGTTGGCTCACCTGTTTTCAAACTTTGAGCAGCAGAGCAAGAGTAAACAACCTAGCCTGGGATCTGACTGGCAAATCAAATGGGCTCTATACGCATGAGCTGGATCAGAGATATGGCCTTATGGAATTCCAGTGACTAAAGAGAACTGGAGGAGGAATTTAGCAAAGTAGCTTTGCATGCAGTCAAACCTACCTGCCTCTGCTATTTGGCAAACTTTGTGAGCAAGGAAGCCAGGTGGAAGGTTATTTTTCATCTTCAGGCTTAAGTTCTGCTGCTGAGACAGCAGAGTCAGTATTTTTTAAGTGTAGGCTTTCTGGAAGGCAAAGAGCAACTGCGTTTCTCTTGAATGGACAAGATTTTGAGTAGCAACGGGCTGCCTGGAAACACGATTGCTCCTCGCTGGCTGCATGATGTCGATCAAGGCTATGTGTGATGTCACCCAGCAGCTGCCAGCCACGAGCTGATTACAGCCATATGATGATCAGCCATTTGGATTCACACACAAACAGCTCATTCATGCTCAGCTGCTGCTTTCTTCCCTGGGTAACAAAACCACTTTTTGATACAATGATGGCACAGGGAACATCATCAGACCATAAGAAAGAACATTTAACTCCATCATGTTTTTGAACAGTGGTTTGGAAAATTACTCCCCTTAAGGTGTAAATAAAATTACCTTGTCAAAAACATGATGTGGTAGCACATCTTAGTGGTACTGTCAAAACGTACTATAGGGTAGGTAAGGGCAGGTGGAAAAGGAAAAGGATCGGTATGCATTATTTTAAGCTGCCTGCCTTCAAAATATAGCAGAGCAATTAGAGCTCGGGCTCAAACATAGCAAAAAAAAACAGAGCATGTGGTTAGCACTAGCGCTGTGGTTGCGTTTAAAACCCTGTCCAAATCCACAGAGCTGCTAATGCTCATGACCATGAAGAATTATGTTTGTATTACATACAGATTTTGTCACAATGGAATTTGAGGCTGTTTATTTATTTGTTTACTTTTATCACATAGTGCTGGAATAGTTAATTCTCGAGTAAGCACAGCTACAGAGATAAATTCGTGTCGTAGTCCATGCTACACTGATTTTTTTCCCCACATTCAAAAAGTAGACTTCTACAGGCATGTGTTTTTCATTAGAGGGCACCACTGGTATTAGGAGCTCTGTTACTTGATCCATACATTTACTGCTCTTTGATCACAGAAGAACACTTACTCAGCATCATTAAAGTTTGTGTACAAATTCTCCACTGAAACTTTTGTTGATTTCCGGAATGTTATTTTTAACTTTCTGATTATAGTATACGTATATGTGTACACTTGTTTGTGCATAAAAACGAATTGACAGGGGATCTTTCCACTTCATTTTTAGTTTTCTTGCAGTTTTACTTATACATTTTTGCATCAAAGAAGGCTAGATTGCATATCAGATTAATTTTAACCACCACCTTTTTTTTTATTGTTGTTATTTATCCACTGGAATTACTATTTTGTTCATAATCATCCTAACTAAAAATGTAAAATTATTTTTTCTCAATTCTGTTATTTTTGCATTGTTGTAGCCTCTTTTTTTGTGAAATCTCTGGGTTTTATGCAATGGCAAAACTCATGTGTCCAGTCAAGTTTTGAGTATGTCTAAGGATGGAGACATTAGAACCTCTCCAGGCAACCTGCTCTAGTGTTTGAGCACCCTCACAGTAAAAAAAAAATGTTTTTCCGTATGTTCAGATGTCTTGTATTTAAAATTTTGCCCATTGCCTCTTGACCTGTCACTGACGCCACTGAGAAGAGTCCATCTCTCACTGCTTCATTCCCTCCTGTAAGATATTTATCCTCATTGGTAAGATTCCCCTGAGCTATCTCTTCTCCAGGCTGGACAGTCTCAGCTTTTTCAGCCTCTCTGCTCATATGAAAGATGTTCCAATCCCTTCATCATTTTCATGGTCTTTCTCTGGACTCACTTCCGTATTTTGAAATATACATGATCATCATATTCACCCCTAAATATACATGTATGCACAGGCATAGATGCATATAGATATAGATATCTTCTGAAGAAATGCCATAAAGTGCCTTTGCCTTGGTCTTCTCAGACCTTTTGAGATAGGATCTATTTGACTGCCTTCAGCCCTACCGATATTACAATGGTTAGCTGAGGAAGTCTGTCCACATATTACTGTGTCAGTCTTGGCTTTGTTGATGCAGGCTCGGGTATTCCAACCTAGCTGGCAACCTAATTAGGAAAAGTTTGAAGTTTTGTTGCTTTTTCAACATGGAACCTAAATGGTCCACACATAACAAATATATATCTGGACAGAATATGCTGATGTTACATCCCTATATGTAGTAAGGAGTTCTCCTACCCCTCCTCTTGTTACCCTCACCCTGCTTTCCCAGCACTCCAAAGACATCCTGTCATGCTCTGTGGCCTCCTGGGCTGTCAAAACATCTATATGCCATGTTCAAAGGCCACATCTCTCCCTGTTCTGCATTGTACTGCAAAATAAACGGAGCTGTGCCAGTGGTATGGTAGTGGAGACTGTTGTGGATTAAGTCTAATGAGCAGCTCAGCTCCACACACCTGCTTGCTCACTCCAACCTAGTGGTATAGGGGAGACAATCAGAAGAGTAAAAGTGAGAAAACTTGTGGGTTGATATAAAGATGCTTTAATAGGTAAAGCACAAGTTGTGTGTGCAACCAAACCAGAATAAGGAATTCATTCAATTCTTTTCATCTCCAAGAAAGCAAGGCTTCATCATGCATAATGGTTACTTAGGAAGACAGACACCATAACCCAGAACATCCCCCCTTCCTCCTTCTTCCCCCAGCTTTTATTGCTGAGCATAACGTCATATGGTATGGAATATCGCTTTGATCAGCTGTGGTCAACTGTCCCAACTTCTTGTGCACTCCCAGCCTACTCACTAGTAGGGCAGTGAGAAGCATAAAAGGCCTTGACACTGTGTAAGCACTGCTCAGCAATAACTAAAACATCTCTCTGTTATCAACACTGTTTTGGTCATAAATCCACAACATGGCATCCTATGGGCTGTTATGAAGAAAATTAACTCTATCCCAGCCAAAGCCAGTACAGATATCAACATTATAATCAAATTTTACAGGTGCCATCCATATATCTATTATATTTAACAAAGTCAAGTGTTAATGTACTTTGAAATGCAGATGTTAGTAACAGTATCATTACCTAGAGGGACAAATAGTCATGGTTGCACTTCTGAGGCTGAGGAAGCTAGTAAATGCCAATTTAGACTAGGTGAGATTAAGGGTTTCCATGAACGCTTATCTTCAATAAGTGAGATGGAGACAAGAAAAGGTATATTAGCATGAGAAAGCAGCCAGGAGCACCAAGCTATCTGTCTGCTACATACTGGCAGTGCATTGGGACAATGAGTTTTGAGAAGCTCAGTGAAGAGCAAGGCACTTAGTGTTAGACTTTGAGAGAATGTATGGCAGATGAACAGGAAATGAGATGAAGGAGAATAGCTGGAAGCCAACACCTACCAATTTTGATGGTAGTGAGAGACAATAAAGGATCAACTAGAAAAATTTGCCAGTTACTTTCATGCCAGTTTTCAGTAACAAAAACTGGCAATGGTACACTGATAATGGCATTTTGATTACTTGCATGCCCATGAGGTCCCTCAGCTTCCAGTGAACCATCAATAAAGTCCGTGGTGATAAGGGTGAGATTGCTTTCCAGGAAGTGGTTATGATTATGAAGTCAGGAAAACTCATCCTGCTGTGGTTAGATCTCAAAATGATTACAGTCTCAACCATTCTGTGTAGTCAGGAGATACAGCAATATGGAAGGACTGAGAGCCCCCGTCATTGCACTCTTCCAGGGTGTTACACTGAAGAGAAGAATAGGACAGGCTTGTATCTATTTGTGCTTGTCATTAGCAGCTGATGGTCAGAATAATCCCATGACATTAACATTGGTTATCTTTGCAGGATGCTTCAGGCAAAGTTTATTTGAATCCACATATAAATATTGCTCTTATCATAAGTATGTGTTCAAACAACCTTGAGTTAATCTACCTGAGTTGAAAATACTCCCATAATACCTTTTCTCCGGTGGTCTTGCTTAAATTCTTAGATCATATTTTTGATCCTTGGATCTGAAAGCTCCTTGAAGAGGAATCAAGGTTTATCTTAATTGTACTAACGCAGAAAGAGGCATGAGCTGGTTAAATTCACTTCATTAGCAGTTAAGGCATCATTCTTGTGACCAAACACCTTGGTGTTTGACCTATCCCTATTTCATATAATTTCAGGAATAGTAATTTCATTGTGGCTTCATTAGTGTGTAATGTATGCTAAAAGAAAATAATCACAGTGTATATTAAGCTTTCATTTTCTCTGTCTTGTAGAGAAGACAGTGGTCAAGAAAGCGTTTTGATTAATCATGAAATCTAACAAATTATAAAGAAAACACATATTAGTTACAAGTTATCGTCATGTAAATAATCCATTTGTTTAATAAATAGTGTCCTAATTGTCAAAAAGGCATCATGAGGCATAAACCAATGTGATTAAACCAAATGTAAACAAGAATATAAAAGATTAATTAAAAGTATTTAAAAGTTACTCAGAATCTAATCATTTGTGGATGGGGTTTGCTCTGGGAGGAAGTGAAAATAACAAAGAAATGATTCGGAGAAGGAAAATACGATGATCTTTGAATAAGAGGATGCTGAATAAACAATGTGATTTCATTCTAGGAGAGTAAACAATAGTGACATGAAAGATTAATTTTCTTAAGAATGATGATGGGGAATTAGAGATGGGGGACAAAGGCAAAAGTAAATATATTAAATAATTACCATCAGCTAACATAAATGGGGAGGGGGGTGCAGAATGGAACTTTGCTGAAATGAAGAAATTATTTCCAGGGAAGACCCCCTTAGGAACTCTAAAACACGTACATAAAAGAAATTATGGTTAGTCACTTTTACAGTTGTCAAAAAGGCGAATTCCTTTAAGAATGTTAAAATGACAAGTCATGGAATGACTGAAAGCCTTTAAGTGAAATTCAGTTTAAAAGAATTAAAATATGGATTACTGGGTGAAAAGGAGAATCACATGCTCTATCCATTCATCTCAAAAGTCTATGGAATGAGTCAGCTAATTAAAGCGTTCAAAATTGAGAAGTGGAAATACAAAATGAAAGACCACTTTTTTTTCCTGATGAAACCATTTCAGAAATTATGTAGAAGCATATTTTTAAAAGTACCACTGACTGACTTGATTGGCAAATGGAATGTTCATAATTAGCAATATGACATTTCAGGGGTTGTCTGACATTTATTAGATGGAAAGGTGTTTTTATTTTCCTATGTGTTTTATTTTTATGATGAGAAAAGAGTACTAGTCTGTATACTCAGCAGATACCAGCTAAGGCACAGAATTGCTGTGGGGTAAGGGATCAGTGGTTTAACATCTCTCTGTGAGACTTTGACTTGACTGGTGTTCAGCCAGGTCTTGATAGTAAATTCAGAGAGGCTTGAATTTCTTCCCTAATTCTCTTCCCTTCTTTTGCAGTAGGCTTTTTGGAACATGGACTGTTTGTTGATATGTAAAACATAATAGCACTGAGCTACCGGTCTTCTGAAAGTTACTGAATTCAAATAATTAGTCATAGCAAAATTATATTAAAAAAGTTAATGTGGGAAAGGCTGAATCATACAGGCAGATAGGAAACAGTCTTCTGAGTTAAAATGGCATAAAAGAGTCCAAACACAAACAGAAAAAAAAAAAAACAGAACAGAGGAAATGTTGAAAATGTCCTTTAAATGTGCCGTGAAATATATGGTTCCCAAAGAGAAAATTAATAGAATGCCATCTTAGTGTGTTATGGGAGGGTAGTATAACTCTTAGGAGCTGGTATTATCGCTGTGAAAGGCATTTGTTATACCTCACCCAGAGCACTTTCTGCGGCTTTTGTTGCAATACGTCAGCAAGAACATAATTGCCCTTGAGCTAGTAAGAAGCAGAGCAGCAAGAATAATATCCTTTGAGATGTGTCATAGAGAAAGGTTAAAGGAGTTTGGTCTAGTGCAATATAAGAGGAGATTTTGTAACAAATTAATTGAAGTTACTGGAGTTATTAACAAGCTACCAGCCATGATTTGGGAACAGAAAATCACAGAAAAATAAAGCTTATTAGAATGGCTTAATTTTAATACTTAGCCTGCTAAAACACGCAACACGATATACACCAGATGCTCATTTGGGGAAGCTTGAGGTCACACTATGAATTCCATCAAATTACATTAATTTACACCTGCTGAGGATCTCTCTTGAAATTAATTTGCCCTCAGAACATTCTTGTTCATATTAAAACTTTTCATTTTAGTAAGTAGAATAAGTTGCTAAAATGGATAAATAATTACTTCAAAGTGACACACAGAGTGAATATCAAGGGAGTTTTTCTTTTATTTTGTTTTATTTCTCCCTTGGTGTCATGTTTCCTTTTCTCCTGCTTTCATTCAAAGTCTGCTAAGCAGTACAGCTGAAACAGATCAGAATAGGGCTGTTTGATCAATCAGGTTTTAGACAGAAGTTGTGGGAAGACTTTTTTCCTCCCCGTGACAAAGTTCAAACGTTTTGGGATCTTCTCAATGTCAACTTTAATTTCATTTGTTTCTTTAACGTAGTGGAGTACTTGTGTGGGGGAAAATACTTACTTTGGAAAGATGCTGCCCTTAGATTACGTATTAAACTGCATGTTTACTTGACATGTTTTCAAAACTTAAGGCTAATCTAGGCTGACATACACTTAGTAACAAAATAAGGCCTATAGTTTCATAATACTGTGTCTGATAGTGGTTAAACTTGATGGGAAACTTCTCCATAATGCATGACTTGGAAAAGTTGTTATATGATAATTTCATTCCTTTTCAGAGAACACCCTTGGTTAGACCTGGACCTAGACCAACTCTCAGATATTTTTTTCCACTGATTTTAAGTCCTGAACTGAATCAAAGTCAAGAAAGTACAGAAGTGTGGAAAAAGAGCAAAATAGCATGGAAGCAACCCATGATTACACTAGAACCAAACAAACAGAGACAATACACACATTAAAATCCAACAAGAATGTGAAAAGTCTTTCTGTGAGTGATGAAACTGACTGAACCTTGTTTCAAATGACTTTGTGTGAAAGAATTGATCGTATACATGGATTCTGTTATTTCTAACCAGAACTGGTTATGAACTCTCATCAAATTCCAATAAAAATGAGTCCAAGGTAGCATTTGGGCCTATAAAGGCAGTCTTTGTATACTGTACAGAGTGGACCATGTGTCATGTCCTGTGTCTATCAATGCTAGTTCAGAACTGATGCTCCTCTAGGTTACTGGAGATCCACGTGCCCTGGGTTTTATATTTCAGCTGAAAGATAAACACCTCACTGGACCCTTAGTTTCGAGGAACAGTTACTGAAGCTCTGCAGGCCAGGTAATCCATGAAAGGTGATTTTGACACCAATAATATTGCTATATTCCAAAGTAACATCAGACTGTAAGAGCAGCAGTACTGGATTAGACTTCATTAGTACTGATCTCTGACATTACAAAATATTTTGGAATAAACTGTAAGAAAGCAGTATCCATTCACTCTTGAATGCTTTCTCAACATACAGCGTCCAGATTTTCTATGTTAGAAATTATATTTACATCTTTGTTCTTACTACTTTCAATAACCTCTTCTCTGTAACACAGTCGTGGTGGGTTGACCTTGGCTGGCTGCCAGATGCCCACTCAGTTGCTCTCTCCTTCCTGCTCCTCAACAGGATGAAGGGAGAAAATAGAATGGAAAACTTTATGGGTGAAGATAAGGACAGGGAGATCACTGATCAGTTACTGTCACAGACAAAACAGACTTGACTTGGGGAAAATTAATTTCATTTGTTGCCAGCTAAAGTAGATTCAGGTAGAGAGAAACAAAGACAAAAAATTAAACTGATACTTTTCCACCCTCACCTTTCCCAGGCCCAAATTCAGTCCTTGAATCTGGACTCCTCTCCCCATGAGGGGCGCAGAGGGTGAGGACGGGGGTTGCGGTGCGTCCATCACGGCCCCTCTCGGCCGCTCTTTTCTCCCTCCTCACACATCTCCCTGCTCCAGCACAGGCCCTTCCCGGGGCTGCAGCCCTTCAGGGGCAACACGCTCCCGCC
>NW_009592824.1:89309-109505 GCF_000690535.1 Cariama cristata
TGGGCTGCGGGGCTGGGCCTTGCCCTGCGGGGGTCGGTTGGAGCCGGCTGGAACCGGCTGTGTCCGGCACGGGGCAGCCCCGGCCTCTCCTCACAGAGGTTCCCCTTGAAGAGCCCTCTGGTAACAACTGTGCATTGACACCTTGGATATTGAAACTAAGTATTAAAAATCAAGTGCAAAGTTAGTAATTTTGAAAGAAGACTAGACAGATTTGGGAATGAAGGTAGAATGCTGTCAGAAGAAATAAAGATGTATGAAAAGAAAGGTAAATACAAGTGCAAAAAGCATGAACTCAGGTAAGTGTTCAGATGATGACACCTAACTTTCATTAAACAAGGCACTCACCCATTAGAATTGGCATGTTACCTTAGCTGACGGAATACTAGCTGATAGCAGATAAAAAAATTTGGGTTGTTGTGGTTTTTTTCTTTTAACCTATTTGAGGCTTAACTCGCTGCACTGAGGATGGGGCGATGCAGAGTGATATGTTTACCTACAGTCAAATTGACACTGTCTGATCTGGAGTTTAAATAATGTACTTGATTGGTGCTGTCAATAAAGGGTGGAGACAAAAGTACCCTCATCTCTTGCCTCAATTAAATACACTCCTGATATCTTTTTTAGTGCAATAAATGGATTTGGATTTACATAATATATAGCATGAGAAAGGGAGGAAAAGTTTGCCCCTCAAAGAAGCACTCCTCTTTTTTGCTCATTGACCAGCAATTGCAGCCCGCTTTTGACTTAAGTGGGATTATATGATTTATCTTTCTTTTATAGTCTTTTCTCCTTATCAGTGAGAGAATCATACATCAGCTGTTTCTTTCAAAATACACTAGAAGGGAAAAAAGAAAAAAAAAAAACAGAAACAGAAGAGGCTAAGTCAAAGATGAACACATCCACAACTGAACCTGCACATCTTGTACCAAATTTGAAATGTTTCCTTTACTCAAAAATGAAACTAGTGATGCAGATGGAAAATAAATGAATCCACTGGGCTTGAATACTCACTGTCGACAATGAGGAACACTGGATTTTTCTTTTTTCTCTCAGTAAGTGCTGCTGCACAGACCAACCGTGCATTGCTAATTATATTTACAGGGCTGATGTGCTCAAAAGACATCCTATTTGGAAGCAAAGTATGGAGAATATGATCTCATATTTTATGCATTTCAAGGAAATGCTGCAACAGGTTGTGAGAAACATAGATGAAATTGGAAGAATTCTATTAGTAGTGGTGGTAAAATGAAGATAGCTTTTAAATGTGTACCAGCTAAGGAAAATAATCACTTGGAGTTAATTGACTCCAGCTGAAGACCTCGGGCATATGTTTTGATCAGTTCATAGCACTTTTTTTTTATGTTCCCTCCAGTTTATTCCCCATTTTGCAGACATAAATAAAGCTGCAAACACAATGATTTCTGTATTCTTTGTATTAGACCTTCATATAAATATTATCAATTCTAGCCTTCATAAGTGGCAATGAGTCTAGGGTCTCAAACTTGAGGTAATGAAAGTTTGCTGATTTTCAGGATGATTTTTTGTTTGTTCATTTGGGTTTTTTGTTTTCTTTTATGTAGTTTTGTTTAAATTATGTCTTCTGGAATATCATAGAATCATAGAATGGTTTAGTTGGAAGGGACCTCACAGATCAACTAGTTATATATTTCACACAAAAAGCCATACATATTAGTCTTCGTGCTTTTTCTAAAATCTTGTCCATCTAAAGGTATTTCTAACCATTCTTATTCACTGGATACAGTGATAATGGGGAGGAACAACCTTTCATACCAAGCTGAATCTAAGATGTAATGCTCAAAAGGATTAAGGAAGTGAGTAAGGTATAAGGACACTGACAGAAATAGTAGTATAATATCCCTACATACCACCCAAATGTACATAGGCAGCTTATGGTTACATATCTATTTAGACCATTCTCATGGCATGTGATTACAGACAAGTGTCTTTCGCTTTATATATAAATCCGAACAACTGATTTTGGAGCCATCACATGTATGTGCAGAAATCTTTCAATCCATTCAAACCAGTTGCCTGGAAAAAAACGCAATTGAGAAGTTTAGTAAGCATATTTAAATGTGCCTTAATCTAGTTATTCTCATAGTCACAGTTTTTCTCCTCTTTTTTCAATTGATCTTCTTCCTGACCTTGACTGTTCTTGTAGCATTGCACTAGATCCAAAATGGATATTTAATTATGAAAGAGAAAGATTTCATGCCTATAGTGGGACCTCTAAACTAACTTCAAAGGAGACTTAAGGTCAGGACTGCAGTGTTTCATTTTAGTGGTTTGTCAGAGGACAGGATCTACAGCCTGGTGTTATCACCTATCTAGGTTTTTAAGACTATAATCTACAAAAGCTGCAATACTGACCCTGGAAACCATCTAAAATGTTTAATTCCGGATACTATCAGTAGGATGATTCTTCTTAGGAATTTTGGTGCATCTTTCCCCCTACAATTTACCATCGTGGCGAAGCAGATAATTCAACCAGACCACTTCTTGATCAAGAGAGCAGTGTAGGTGCTTCTCTTTCACCCAATAGACAGCAATTAAAAATTCCTATCTGGAATATATGAAACCCTGAGTCAACTCTGTCCTCTGATTTAAAGCAGAGATTTTGCATCCCAGTTTCCAACATCTCAGCTGAACACATATACCCTTTGATCAGAGAATATGCTCAGGTATTACTTTCATAATATCTAGCCATGTTTAAAGAGTTAAGCATAAATTGGTCCATGTGTAAAACAAAAAGAGACTGAGTCTCTAATTTAATGGCAGTGAAACTCACAAAAGAACGATAAATACAATCCTGAGATTTGCCTGAAAGTATTTGCACTCAAATAGCCTATGAAAAGTCACTTGAGACCATACATGGTCATTCAGATATCAGACTTTCCTAGAATTTTGTGTTGAAGCTGTTCTGGTTTTTGTAAGTTAATAAATATTCATCAGCTGAGACTGTAGGAAACCATAGCAGCAATCATTTAGGACAGAAGATTGGCTCTCTGTTCTTAAACCTGTGAGTAACTGAAGATTATTATTTGTTGATTTATTTATTCATCTATATATTTTTACAAAGTGGAGTGTTTTCAACACGAGACAAATGTGAACAATATACCCTCAAATACTTTATACTCTAATGGTTAGTGCATTTACTTAAGAAGGGTAGGTTTAATACAGCTTAGACAGAACTTCAGCTTTTCCACTTCTGGAAGACCATTTTAACTACTTGACTATGAGGCCAAGAGTTATTTTCTCATCTTTCTCTCCTTTCTTAGAAAAGGGTTTAGCTATTTAACTTCAGGAGAAGGACTGGTTTATGAATCTTGAGAAGACTAAGCTATTTGGAAATTAAAAGCCTGCTTAAGCCTGCTTCTGTCAGAGAGCATTACTAAAATTTCTGTCTTCTGAAAAGCATGAGTTGGGAATCACACCTTTCCTCTGGCACTGTACAGGAGAACCTGGGTAGGGATCGCTAATTCCCTCCCTCAAGCAAATGCTTTAATCTCTACTGCAAGTGATACTTGAAGTGTCCCCTTTCCTTATTCTTTTTCTTTAAGTGGTGCCATGAATTCATCTGACATTCACTAGGAAATGCATGCTTTGAAGGAGGGGAGCAATGGATACTAGCATGTTATACCTTTTACAAGATATGTACATTTGCTGAAGTTTTTCAACACTGGAAAGATATCAGAGCTTTTTATTGACTTAGGTGGGCTTTTAATTTCGCTGCAGATGTTTCACAGCTAAAAACTTCTAAGAAGCATTTTGCAAAGTTGACATCCAACAAAAATCGATGAGTTCATAGGTAGTCCCAAACAAGAATCACATCCAATCAATTTTTCATCTTGCATAAGGTTTTCAGGACACTCATTAAGCTATTCTGGGCATATTGAAAAGATATTGATCTTTGCTGAACGTGTAAACAACTCCTTTGAATGTTGCTGTATTGAGCACTCATAAACTCTATAGATAGAATCAGGAAAATAGAAAGTAATATACAATTCTAGCATGCAGGATTGCAATACCACATTCACCTTACAGAATACAATTCTTGTGTCACAAAAGCACATTGTTTCCTTATGTTTTACTTGGTGTCCATCAGGACCCCCAGATCCTTTTCTGCAAAGCTAGAACATACAGTCACTCAGCCCCAGGAACCAAAGATAGTTGAATATGACATTTGCAGCATTGCTTTCTAGTGGATCCTCACAACAACAGTGATTCTTGTAGGCTTAGACAGCCCTTAAGTTTGACATTCCCAGGCTTTTCAACTTTACTCCATGATTTCTGAATCAGTTCCATTGATTACTGCTTGCCCTTTATGTAGAATGGCATACCCAGTGCATCAAGAAGCTTCAAAGGATGAAGAATATACCAGATCCTCACTAAATTTTTGAATTTATTAACAGACCTGGATAGTACTTTTTCATACTACAAAACTTACTCATATGAGTTTCCATTACTCATAAGAAACATATAAGTGGACTACGCACATGGTGCAAGAATATTTCAGTTAGATGTGAATTTGTTTATTATTGCTTGTTTAAAAATTTTAAAACCCTCCAACAATAATAATAGATGAATGTACATTTCTAAGTAATCAACAATTTAATGATCAATAATTATCACATTAGTATGATAGGGATATTTAGTTTTTCTCCAACATTGTTTTGGCAACAGATCTTGAAATATTTTGCAATGGAGTCTGAAATTATTTAATCCATGTAAAAGTTGCAAGATATACAAGACGGAAAGCGAATACAGTGGTGACACTTAGAAAAAGATGAAGGCAGATGAACCCAACCACTTCTGTTTCCTTTTTTTTCCCAACATACCAAAAAAGAGTGAGCGGTTCCTTTGATATCTTCGTACAACAGAAAATTCAAGTTAAATTTCTGTAAGTCCTCTTTCCATTTCTTACTAGCTTTGGAAGTTCAAAAAACCCTGTGATTTTGAACTTTGAAAATGTTGCCCAATTATCCCAAAGAGCTAATTGTGCTGCTTCTTCTCCAACCTCTAATTTTTGATATTGACAAAGGTTATCTTCCATCGTGGAATATCTTCACCTGCTGCTGTAGATCACAATATCAACTTATCTTTCCCCTGAACATAGAGATGTACTGCAACTGAGAAGATGAGGACAGGAAATTTTCTATGACTTTTGTGCCACAGTAGAAATCTTGTACAGACAATGCTGATGGGACCTGCTGATTTTTACTCTGACCACCTTAAAGGTTGCCTAGTGTTTTGTAGACCTCATCTCTGAAGGCTTTTCACTCACATCTCCTCCAACACACACACTGCAGTAACTGCCTTAATAAGTTGATGTTTCATAGAAGACACTTATGTAGAGAAAAAGCCTGCACATTACTCACAAAGTTCTTTCTTCAACCTTACAGCCCCCACGTCAATAAGGAAGTGAACAATTGTACAAAGTAAAGAGCAAAGGATTTCTGATAAGAATTGCTTAGCACTGGGGCTGATTGACTCTCTCTGACACGTTAAAGCTTCCCACATCAGGTAGTGCCTTTCCTGAAGCCACTGCTGGTTCTGGTTGATAAGAGTACTTGAAATGCTGAAAGCTGTGATCTTTTTAAAAAGGGTCAAAAGAAGCAATCTTAGTAACATTTCAATGGTTGGATTACTGCTACTGAAGAGAGCAGTAAATGCCACTTACTACTAAATTTTCCACTTCATCCACGGTGCCGATAACTGTTCTTCTGATACCTTTCCCCAAGGAAAACTCTGTAGCAGTAGGCAAAGTGAAGTAATTACATATTTAAAGGTACAGATAAATTCAGTGCAGTGGGAAACAGAAAATATAAACACAAACCCAGGGAAAAAAAGAAAGGAATTACTGACATTTTGTTTATTTAATATATTTGATTAAATAGGGAAAACTATGACCAATAGCTCAAATTCATTGCTTAAAATCAACTAAGATGTGTAATTGTGTATTTACAGGGGCCTTTTAATATGTGCTGCATCATTAAATGCCTCAATCTGTTTTCCTGTTGTGGCTGTTCAGCTAACATACACCTTCTTGTCCAAGATATATTATGTTTACAGTTTTCCTTTCCTCTTTGCCTTTGTTTGCCTTTTCTAAATGTAAAAGATGAGCTGGAGTGGCTGATCTCATCTTTGACCAGCCATAGGAGACAGAAGAGGGGAACATCCGATCAGTGGTAAATAGGAGGCTTGGCTGTACATAATCTGGAATAAGACAAACCCAGGAGATATCCTGCTTCTTGAAGTTGGACTGTATACTTAGTCTTTAAATCAACAAGGTGGTCATCTACACAGTGCAAATCATTTCTGAATTTCAAAAAGCAGTAAGCATAATCTCAATTTTTTTGATTAATTTTGAAATAACATTAGAAATTGTACGTATTGCCTGATGTCATAGGGATGTCCAGGATTTGAATGAATCACAAAATCACAGAATCATAGAATTGATTTGGTTGGAAGTCAACTCTAGGATCATCAAGTCCAACCTCAGCCCTAACACCACAATGTCACCTAGATCATGGCACTAAGTGCCATGTCCAGTCTTTTCTTAAACACCTCCAGGGACGGTGACTCCACCAGCTCCCTGGGCAGCCCATTCCAGTGCCTAATAACCCTTTCTGTGAATATATGCCTCCTGATTTCTAGCCTGGACTTCCCCTGCTGAAGTTTCAGACTATGCCCTCTTGTCCTGTCACTAGTTGTCTGGGAGAAGAGGCCGACCCCACCTCACTACAACCTCCTTTCAGGTAGTTGTAGAGAGCTATCAGGTCTCCCTCAACCTCCTCTTCTCCAGGCTAAACAACCCCAGTTCTCTCAGCCACTCCTCATAAGACTTACCCTCCAGACCCTTCACCAGCTTTGTTGCCCTTCTCTGGACTCACTCCAGCAGCTCAATGTTCTTCTTGAAGTGCGAGGCCCAGACTGGACACAGTACTTGAGGTGTAGCCTCACCAGTGCTGAGTACAAGGGGACAATCACTTCCCTAGTCCTGCTGGCCACACTATTGCCGCTACAAGCCAGGATGCCATTGACCTTCTTGGCCACCTGGGCACACTGCTAGCTCATGTTCAGGCAGCTGTCAATCAGCACCCCCAGGTATTTTTCTGCTTGATGACTTTCTAACCACTCTTCCCCCAGCCTGTAATGCTGCATGGGGTAAATGAAGTTTCTCCAAGCAGGAAGTGTACAACAGCATAGAATAGGGCAAACTCTGAGCAGCTTGAAGAATTTCTAGAAGGCTCAGGAGAGAGGCAAATCCACTGATGATCTTCTCTGAATTGGCCCCATGTGCTTTCCTAGTTACTTTCTTCCTGAAAGCAAGGAACTTGTATGCAACAACTCACTTCATCTTACTCAACATTATTTAGGGAAGAGCAACACTGGATGTTGTGGGTAGAGAAGAGTTGCAGAGGGTTAAGAGTACCTAGTGAGACTCAGCCTGGAGCTAATATAATTGCATAGTGTTAAGATCGTTCACACCTCACATCTAGCTGGCTCAGAGTTTGGACATAACAAATGTATGTCTGATTACACTGTTTTGTGTAGGCAACTTTGCATATTGTGGTTGCTGAATCAAAGAAAGGAATTTGAACATTAAAAAAAAATGAAAAAAAAAAGAAAAGGAAAAGAAGAGCAAAAAGTCAGCTAGTGTTTAGATACTGTAATATTTTAAAGACTGAATCTGATGAAGACCTAAGCAACTTTGCCTGACCCAGTAGCTGCTCCTGCATTGAGCAGGATTTTTGAATAGAGACTTCCTGGGGTCCCTTACAGCTTGAACTATCCTATGATCCCATGGTCCCCAACTGCCACCTGAAATGGCCCTCCAAACCTAGTCCAGACCTCCCATGTGACTCCTAAAAGAGATGACATTAAATCTCAGCTTGTGGCCATTAAATAATTATGGTGAAGAGGGGGGGAAACCCAAAAGTGTCTTTCTTTAGCTTCCACTGATGCTAGCTAGATCGATGTGCTCTACTGTATCACAATGCTGTTGTAATCATAGGTGGGTCGGTCCCTGGCCTGTGTCTCACTCTAAGCTGTGGCATGTGCCCAGAGCTGCCTCATCTTGACAGGTGGGAGGATCTTCATGCCGAGATATGGAGCCACAAATTAAATATTTGTCTGTGTTTGCAGAGGGATTTTAACCAGGAGGTCATCTTTAAGCACTCCACAAGACTTATAACACACTGAGCACTAGGCAGAAGGTTTTCTACAGAAGACAGAGAAAGAATGAAATATAAATAGAAGATGGGGAAGTGCCTCCTACATCTCAACAGAACATAGAATATAGAGCACTTTCTAAAGAAGATGGAAAAACAGAAATCCTTAATGTTATGCTGAGATCCAGGACAGGAGATCCCAAATGAAGTTGTTTTGCTAAGCAGAAGTATATATTTCTTTTAATTTTCATTTTAATGCACTTAATTTTATTCTATTACTTCTTTAATTTTAATTTACAGACATTTCTGTATTCTAACAGGAAGTAAAAGCAACTGTGGATATCTAGCCTAGTGGTTAGGGTAATCCTTAATAGGATTTTATGTAGTGATTTTTCAGTGCAAAATAGTCCATTAACTGGAACCCAGGTGAGTTCCTTATTAGAAACCTATGGACAAATATTTTATATGTATATTATTAATGCTGTCAAAATACAAATAAATTAAAATAAATAACAGAAAAGAAAAAATGCCTGTATAATATGTATTTTTTAAAAATCACTGTAAATTTCTACAATGTCTGTAGTAAACAATAAGCCACAGAAATCAGTTCCCTATGTGCTTGCAGGTTCAAAAGAGAATTTTTTTTGATTGATGTGTTTATTTGTATAAAGTATTTTATTCTAGTCTGGTCCTTTTTTTCCCCCTCTAGCATGCTACTTTTAACTTCCTCTATTATTTTACAGACATTTCTACATTTTGACCTGCTGACAGGGCAGTTTGTTCTCACTGTGATACTGACTTGAGTTCACCACAGTTTGCTCAAATTCTCTGCAGACTGGTAAACCTCCAACTATATTCACAAGTCTTTTTAGTCCAGGGACCTAATTTAGTCAAATTAGAAGATGCTAAGCAGGCTGTCAGAGACACTTTATTGCTCTCCACTGACTAGTGATGGGACAAAATTATTTCATTTATGGGGACTGGTTCATTTCCCGCCAATTTTTTCTGTTCTTAACACCACCATCCCTTCTCTCTCTACTGCACATATTTAGAACACTACATATGAGGTTACCCATGCCCAAGTCAGATGCTAAATTAGTCCCACTAGACTTGAGACTTTCTAAACAACAGTATCATTTTCTCTTTCAGAAAAGCAAAAAAATTAGATGCTTTCTAGTCTAGCAGCTCTCTCACTACTGCTTGTGGCATACCACAAGCTAAAACTTTTCTAAAACTCACTTTTACTTAGTCACCACATAAGATATACCTATCACAGCTAAACTGATTTCCCCCACACTTTCTAAGAGACTATACTAGGTGTTTCAAAATCCTAGTTTGATGGCCAACATGATAGCCAGAACATTTACACTACAGCTGTTCCTTGTACTGTAGTCTGTTTCTGTCGTGCAGTGGAGATCTGCTAGGGAACACGGTTCATAACTAAAATAATGCACTTGTGTGTACACAGTATTGCAGAGCTAAAGAACTGAGACACAATGAGCCTGCCTCACTGATCTGTTTCTGGTGAGCTAAGATGTTATCAATGGGCAAGAAGTCAGAGACACATCCTAAGATGGTCTATTTTTGCAATACATTTGCATTTTTCTTACAAAAGGTAGAGCAGGAAAAAAGTGAATTTCAATTTATGAAGATTGTGAAAGTCTTACTGTTTCTCCTTAGCTCTCTGCTCTGCACCAGGAAGGGTGCAGAGTTCTTTTCAGATCTCAGTAAGAAAGGCACAGCAGCAGGTAATGTAACAAAACTGCTGTAATAACAATAGTAATAACAACACGACAAGAATTAGGAAGACAAATATAGATAGTGAATAAATCTTATGTTTCTTCAGATGTTGAGAACCCCACTCTCCTGCAGCTCAGACAGATCCCAGATGAGCAGCCATAGCATGCTGCACAGATCCAGTCCATGGAGACGTTCACCACCCCCTCACTACCATGGCTCCTTATATCTGCTATAACAAACAAAATGGTACATTTGTTTTGACAGGTATTTTTTTATGCCCACCAGAACATACCTAGCTACGTGTGTCTAGGAACTGTATCCAGGAACAGTTCATACCTACAGACTTCCAGCATGTTCCCCTTTATTAATAATATCTAGTATTATTCTGTGGTCACTCAAGCTCATCTGTGGGCATCTCAAGCCTTAGCACAATGCCTGCTATCGCTGTCAGAGTTTGCTCAAGATGATAACTAACTACTTGAATACAACATCTTCTGCAAAACTCCCAGAAAACCCTCATCTTTCTTGCATACTAACCAAAGTACTGAACTATACTGGATATTTTGATCTTCAAAAAGAAGAGGTCATGGTAGGTTTGGACCCTGCGCTCCCCACGCAACGCTTCAAGTATTAATTAGTATCTGTTTGCTAAGATGTTATCACAAAGTAGATCACTGTGCATGTTATCATTTATGCCTCTTTTAACTGCAGTTAGACCTTTCATGAATTTGTATTAAATAAAATATTAATGAGTAAATATTAGTTGTCATTCCAATCAGTAATTAAAATTTCCCATACTATTTTGTGATAAAATACCTAGTGACTAGTGAAAAAAATTACATCCTGTAGAGGGATTTGCATTGTGAGCATTTGGTGTACTCTACCAATTATTATTAATTTTTTTATATTTTTTTTTTAAGCTATAGCATCTAGGGAATAAGATTTCACATGAAAAAGTTCTACTTGCCATCCGTTCATGCATGAAAACAGATAGCAGCCTCAGATAGATGTGGGTTTGACATTGTATGTTTGACAGGATGGTCTTCTTCTGAAAGCACTAATTTAGGATTGAGAAGATCTGTGTTATGCTGTCTTTGACAAAGAGTTTCTGAATAGTCTTGAGTGACTCATTTAATCTCATACTTTCTCCTCTGTGTAACTAAAATAATCTTAATGATTTTTTTTTTTTAATCATTATCATTGATAAAGATGAATCCACTAGACTGGAAGCTGATAGCTAACTAGGAATCAGTGATCAAGATCTCATATTTAGAATGTGTTATGAACAAAAGATTGTCCAAAATTACAAAAGGGATAGTTTACCCTAAGGAAGTAAACTTGGGTATATAACTAAGAGGAAAAATAAATTTATTATGAAGAACATGAATGATAATTGGGAGTTCTGTACGAAAATTTATCAGAGATGTTGATGAAACTGTAAGTCTGCAGTCAAAAACCAGTACATGCTAGTTTTCTGAATTCTCAGATAACTTTAGCCTTACCATAACCCACAAATGCAAGTAAACACACTCTTTATCCTTCCTCCCCCCAAGCCTCACTCTGACAACAAGCCTTACTGGTAAAGGTATCTGCTTTAATCTAATATGCATAGACATGTCACTTAACCCAACATGGTATTTCAACTGAAAATATCAGCGTACAAATCATAAAGTGTGTATTAAAAAGATTAAGAATACCCATGTGACATTTTAATAAGTCAACATCCAGGTCATGCTGAATTTCATGTTAGCAGGACTGTGTAAAGATCAAAACTTGGATAGTAAGTAATTCAACATCAGAATTAAAGATCTGAAGTAAACGTAAAATTATTGGATAACTCAAAAAAAGGTATAATAAAGATAAGAACAAACAGTAATACTAAACTACAAGGCTAGTGTAATCTATTTCATAGAGCCTAAAGAAAAATTAGATGTCTGGGGAGAAAAGCCGTGAGGGTTGTGCAGCCTTAAAAATGAAGAATAAAGGTTTCTGCCTTTGAAAGTAATGGCTCTTAAAACACTTATGCAACATGAAAAGCTCAACATCAGCCTTCCTTGCATTGATATAGGAAGAAGAGGTAGAAAAAACCCTCTGAAAATAAGAATAGATATGCAAATGAGTCACTGATTTTTATATACAAAACTATAGAATATCCAAGTTGGAAGGGACCCATTAGGATCATTGAGTCCCTTGTAGGACTACCAAAAAATAAACCATATGACTAAAAGCATCATCCAGACACTCCTTGAACTCTGACAGGCTTAGTGCTCTGACCACTTCCCTGGGGACCCTGTTCTGTGATTGATCAGCCTCTCCATGAAGAATCTCTTCCTAATGTCCCTTCTGAACTTCCCCTGACACAGCTTCATTCCATTTCCTCATGTCCTATTGCTGGTCACCAGAGAGAGGAGATCAGCACCTCCCCCTCTGCTGCCCAAGAAGTTAGCCTGACAGTATGTCCAGTTCTGGGATCTGCAATTTGTAAAGGATTTCGAAGAGTTTGAAAGAATACAAAAAAATCCCACTCAAAGTATTAAAGGGTTAGAGAGAATGCCTTAGGAAAAAGCACAACTTAAACGTACATCCTGCTTAGTTTATCTAAAAGATACTTGAGAACTTGATTAATGTGTGTCACCAACAAAAATACCACGAAACAAAGGGCTCTTCAGTCTGGATGTTAAAGACATAATGAGAATCAACTGCTAGATAGTGACAACAGGCAAATTCAAATGATAAATAAAACATCATTGTTTTTGTTTTTGTTTTTGTTTTTGTTTTTTTTTTTAATAGTGGAGGAGAATCATATTTGAAACACACTATTAAGGTAATTATTTATTTGTGAGAAGGATCCAACACAGTTCATTTAGCCTTCTCATTTACACCCAAATTTTAAGCTCCGGGTGAACCTGGCATCCTAAAGTATGTGTTTGCATTCCTGATAGACACAGTGAAGGACAATAGAGTGAAGACCTCTGGAGGGAAATTTTAAGTTTAGTGGTCAGGATCTTCTCCTGTTTTCTAAAGGCACCATCTCATTTTTCCTTCTTGAGAGACACTGAAGTCAGAATTGAGCAACCAACATGTGGATGTTTAATGTCCACATAAGTACAAGGGAATAATCTACCTGGTGTTCTGCTGTCTCTCCATGAGTCCTTCTTCTTTCCCATCATCCACATACAGGCACCTTGGATGACCTGGGGCATATTAAATGTGCTAGGGACCTGTATTTCTGAAACTGAATTCCATCCTTTTTTTAGGGCAAATTGTTAAATATTTGGTTTAAGCTTAAGCAACAACTAGGTCTTTAAATTAAGGTCACTAACACTACCCATCTGTTGGGTTTTCTAAATGAGCCTGGATGCCATCCTGAAAATAGTGTTTTAGTGAAACATAAGTTTTTTTCTGAGTACAGTGATAATAGTGACAGCTTGAAATAACATGCCAGGTGACTTACTAGAACTCAGACACACTGTTATAAGGTCTAGAGTCTTTGTTCTTTGTTTTTAAATTTAGAAATTGAGCCAAGAAATCTAAACCTATCATTCATAAACAAAAGCAGTGCAACAGACTAATTGACAGTCACCAAGAAGAATTGACCATAGTCCTCTATATACAGAGGATAAAATCCCAAATTTTGCAACATACCTGTTAGATCCTAATTTTCTATCACTTAGTAAAAAGAATGGTAATAACAATATTTTATTGCTGAGGTTAGCACTCTGCAATACAGGATTTTGTGGCAGGATTAACAGTGGAAGTAAGAAAATACACGGTATTATGGCTTTGTGGAAATATCAAGTGGAAATTAATTACTACTGAGCAGTGATTTAAAATGGATGCACCCTCAGGAGCAAAGCTTATTGCATATGTTTTGCTGAAATGCTTTTTTCCCCCCCCTTCTCTCTTTCTGGCCAATCTAAAACATGATGTGAGTATACAATATTCCCATTGAAATGTTCTTAAGCCCAAGGGTACATTTTTGAAAAGGAATAGACAAAAAGAAAATGAGAAAGTAGTCCCAAAGTGCTGAATATCCCACTTTTGAGGATTTTCATTTGAGAAATAGAAGACTGTCACTGGTGAATCTACTTGTCTTGCTTTTTGTGCAAGCATCCTGACTATGGGCAATCATTAGATGTGTCTTTTTCTCATTATCCTGAAAGAAAAGTCATATAGAAAAGGGTCTAATTTTCATTTCCCACTGCACTGGAGCACATCACCAAACCCACATAATGGTAATGTTATTTTTCTAGATATTTCTACACAGAAGACACTGAGGTTTACACAGAAAAAAAGTCACATTCCTCAATTCACACTTCCTCTCTGCCTCAGAAGGTAGGGGACATAAAATGACAGTGTTCCCCAAAACAGAGAATTATTGCTAAAGCTATCATCCCAAAGACATAAAAATACTTGCTATACCTTGTTGAAGAACTTATACAATTTCTTTGAGAGAAATGAGGAGCCTAACCTTCAACCAGACCCAAAGGGGAAGGATTTGTCCTTGCATTGCTAAAGACAAGTCTCTTTAAGAGCATGCGAGGCCACAAACTATAAAAAGAAAATAAAAAAAAAATCAAGAAGTCAAAATTAATGCATTAGGTGGAAAGGCAAGTCTCTTTCTAGGCTTAGTATTGCTTTTTTTTAAGCGATGCATAAGAATAAGAACAGAAGGAAGGTTGTTTCTTTTAAAATAAACTCTGTACTTGCCCCTAGGGAATCATTCCAGCCACCCTCCTGCAAGAGCACAGAAGGAACATAAAGGCTTTGTCATTTCTCTGTGGTACTGACAAAAAGTGAAAAATGTTCCAAACTTCCCAGAATTGCCTCACCTCTTTGGATCTTTTGTGCTAGTGGACATGCCCTGAGCCATAGTAAACCTCTGGGTGATGGGGATGGACTGCAGCACCCATGAACTAGGCTGAGGTGCACTGGCACAACCTCCTTCCACGTGTTGGAGAAAGAAAGGAAGCAACTGAACTGAGAAAGAGCCAAGACTTGCTTCCTTCCTTCTTTCTTGCTTTCTTCCCTCTGCCCTTCCCATCCTCCTTTCTTCTAGTAATCCCTTCCTTCCTTCCACTTTCTCCTCCCCAACACACATTATTTCATGCCTTCTTACTCCACTGGTATTTCCTACACGGGAAGGAAGGGTAGAGCAGCACCAGAGAACACTCAAGATCTGGGAAGAGACAAAAAGATACTTCTAGCCTAGGATGTGTCATAAAATTAAATTGTAGACGGAAAGTCCAACTATGGGAAATCACTGAATATGTTTGGCTGTGAACATCTTCATCCCTTATAAATATGCTTTTTTGTTGTTTTGTTTTCAAAGTTGTGAAATCAAATCCTGCCTTCCAGGAAGTGCATTGATTTTCCATCACCACTGAGAAAACTTCTTCAACAGATAGGTGAAAAACTGGAGTTTCTATTGACAAATCACAATCAACTGAGAGCCTTCAGCTATTTCCTCCACCACACTGAAACACTGTTGTGAAGGAACAAGTCTTGCTGTATAACAAATGCTCTTAAAAAGGCCCAATGTTGATGTTAATTCACTTCAGGGAGTTTGATCTGGAAGGGCCTCAGGTTAGTTTATAATCTTAGCAAATTTCATTTTCCTAGACTTTTGTTTCAATAGGTTCTGATGCAAACCAGCAAAACAGTTACATTATAATTAAATTATATGCTTTCTACAGCTAATTAACTGAACAATTGTCCTCATATCCAGTCTCAAGATTCATCGTTTCTTCTTGACATAAAAGATTTATAGAGTTATTCCAAGACTTCTTTTCTGATTTATTTCTTGTGCAACCTACCTTTGGTAGGCATTTTAATACCTATATAACTTAGGTACCAGTGATTAGTATGAATTTTCATGAATATTGAGTCCATGTACTTCCTAGTACTGATGCTATATATAGTTTCTTCACTTGAAGCAGAACTTGTGAGGTATAGATACTAAGGGATGTATAACCAGGTGCCTACAGCAGATTGAATGCTCAAGTGAGGAGCCTAAGCTTCTCCACAGAAAATGGTAGAGCCCCTTCGGAGGTCCCTAAGAACATCCCTCTTGGGATAATCATTGACATACAGTGTTCTTTTGGACACTAACTTGAAATACATGAACCTCTCTCAAAATCTGCCCCTACCACAAAATGTTATAAGCGTGCTTTGTTGCATATCACTCAATCCCTTAAAGTTAAGGGCTTCATTGAAGTTGGATCTAGTTATACCAGCTCTAAATTTGATTGATGGGGAAGAACCCAAATAAACCTAACCAACAGGTGCCAAAGTCACTGACAGATCAACAGAATTGCCCATTCACTGAAGGCACAAAGGGAACAATGCATGTACCTCTATAAAATTCCCAATGCAATGAACAAAATGAAAAATTGCATTAAAAAACAGAGCAAAATTTTCCGAATCAGTAAGAATGTTCCCTGAGACAGTAGCCAGGTAACATTTGTATTTCTTTGCTTTGCTTTTGTTTAGCAAATTAAGCTCTGAATATCCTGATCAATCCAGGAGATCAGGAAGCTTTTTCTGGCAAGTGAACAAAAGCATGCACAATGGATTTAGCAAGCTGATCCTTCAGTCTGGGCAGATGCCAGTTTTTTTATGCGAAAGCAGGACAGAGAGTGGAAAGCAACCTGAGCTATGCAGCCACCAATTGATTCCTGAATAGCTGTAATGGGGCTAACAGGACCACATGCGTAAATGCCTCATTACCGAACTGAGTTTTATATTTCAGCACACAGGCCAGGTCCTTCTTGGGTGTAAATCAGCATAAACTGACTGTGGATGTGGCACACTAATTTGTTAGATCCGACATTCTTTGGCGAACAATAGCCCTCACTTCCTTCTGATTCTTGCAAATAAGAAAGCAGTTTTGTGGAAAACTGACATTTCACTTCCACTCTGTGTGGAGAAATAAATCTAGTGCTTAATCTTGTGTTCATGTACAGCTTCCCCTCCCACCTGCTGTCATTGTTGAACAAGAACTTACAAGTTCAAGGCCTTGGGACATGGGTGTCATGATTAGCAATGTGGGCTTTAAAGCTAAGGTACTTTGACAGTTGTTCCATTTCCTAACATTTACTTCAGCAGTGAATTGAAATACCTTAAGAAATAAATACTAACCTCAGACAATAGACTGTGATCTCTAATCAAATTCCGGAACTGAATTACCCCTGAAAATTATTTCAAATCTTTCTTCTTCTTTCACTTACCTGTCAAGACCCAATATAAGCCCTCAGTTTTTATTGCTGCTAAATTTTTCCTTGCTGTTAAAAACAGATTGAATTTTCATCAGGCCAAGTTATTTTTGAGGGAGAAAATAAAATGGCAGAAGTATGAGATTCTAAACTGATTACTGGTCTTCTGATACAAAGAAGCTGACAGCCCAACCTGCTCTACCAGAGGGGAAGCACACAGATCACAGTATGTAGAAGAACCAGGGTATCCATGTCTTTTAGATTGTTTCTCAGTGTGTTTGCTGATTTGTCATGCAGTTCTTAGAGCCATGGTAGGTGGATAAGTGATCTGAGAGTCATGGGATCAGGACTTAAGATATGTCTATAATAATAAAATAACAACATTATGATCCACAAAGCTCCTACTTAACTGTTATCTAGACATCAAGGAAGTTCAGGTTCCCAGAGTGATGTAAATTTTGGTTATACATACAGAAATAGGAAAAAATTTAAGTTAGAAAGACTCTCTGGAATTTCCACCTGCTCTCTGAATGTATAAATTTGAAGTTAGATCAAGTTGTTCAGGTCTGTGAAAAGTTGAATTTTGAAAGTCTCCAAGAACAGAGTCTTCACAGCCTCTCTGGACAGCCTGTTATGCGGACAACCACTCCATTGTAAAGGGTTTTTTCCTTATGTCTCTCAGAAATTTCCCTTTTAAATTTTTGACAGTTTCCTCTTGTCCTTTCAATGCATAGTTTTGAGCACAGTCTGGCTCCATTAGGTTGTTGAAGACAGCCATTAGATGCTTTCAGAGCCTTTGCTTTTCCAGCCTAAACCAACTCAACCTCTCCCAGTACCCTTTTGCTCCAAACTCTAACCATATTAAGAGCTCCTTGCTGCACTTGCTCCAGCTTGTTAACATGTCCCTTCCCCTGGGAACTGTTAATCAGACACTGTGCATTATGTCTCCCAAGAGCAAGGTCCTGCATTTGGTCTTGTTGAACTTCATGAGTTTTCTGTCAGCCCATCGCTCTAGCTTGTTGAGAGCCCTCTGAACAGTGGTCCTGCCCTCCAGGGCAGCAATGCCTCCCCGCAGCATGGTGTCAACCCCAGACTCATTGTGGGTACATCCCCTCTGGCTGTACAGCTTGTTAATAGAGAAGTTAAAATCTACGAGTCCAGAAACAGCTCAGATTCTACCACCTAAGCTAAAACAGGATCCGGAAGCAGGATGCATCACCTCTAAGCAGTTTCATCTGCTGGCTCCCAGAGAAAGTGTAAAGAAAGTCTTCTTCAGCAGCTGAGAAAACACAGCAATGTTTACTATTTATTTTAAAGTGCAAACAGATCAACTTCTTTTTAGAGGATGCATCTAGAACAAACCCTTATGCCCTAATAACTTCAAACACACAGCTTTTCCTCACTGTAACATATTCCCTAACAAGGAGCCTATTAAGAGCAAGGAAGAGGTTAAGTTCCTGTTGAATTTGCTTCACCTTATGGAAAAGAACACAGTATTCATCAGGTCAGAGAATGGAGAGAAGTGAGAAAGAATTTCTGCCTGGGTAGTAGTCTGCGAGAAAAGTAGTGTGGGTCCCTAGGGCTGCTCGTAGTTTGCATTAGAAATGAAGCTTCATGTCTTGTCCTTGACTCTAGAAGGGAGAAATTGCATTCCTCACTCCCTATGTTTCCAATTATTCTTTCAGGTCTCAGACTCATTGAGTACTGAATAGTAGTCTGGGAGAAAATTAGTGTGGGTCCCTAGGGCTGCTCTCATAGTTTGCATTAGAAATGAAGCTTCATGTCTTGTCCTTGACTCTAGAAGGGAGAAATTGCATTCCTCACTCCCTATGTTTCCAATTATTCTTTCAGGTCTCAGACTCATTGAGTACTGAATCACAGATGTCACATATTTGACTCTTTCTTGTTGTTTGCACTTGTTTTTCAAGCAACCGAGACCCATACAGTATCTTTGGAAAGTAGAAGTCTTAGTGAACTATTACATGAAGCTGTTCCTAAAGCAAACTCTGGGAGGTAAACACTCCAATTAGTCTCCTACTAATACACCCTGAACATCTTTACAGATTGTGATGGGGAAACTCCAAGTATCTGGAGTGGCTGCAGTGGCCCAGATTTTGCATGTCAAAACCTAGGATCAACCGGTTAACAAAATAATTAGTTATAGATTAATAGAATAATAGAAAATGAAAGAGAAAGACATCATGGGGCATCAAACTTGACACATGTCACCCATATGAGATTAAAAATGTGGGAATAGATAGGAAGTCTGTCTTGGGAGTAAATATTTCATGGGGAAAGATCAGAAACAGTGGAAAGCAGATGACTGTTTAAATTCAGTTAGACAGATATATTTTATTTTGCTTTATGGAAAGTCCAGCATCTAAGTCACATTTAAAAATGTGGCTGTCATCAAATGCCAATAGCAAATAGTTGAGGAGTGACACAAGCTTTTACTCACTCCTTAATTATTAATAGTCTTGTTTTGTAGAAATCAGATCTTAGGAAAAACTGTCAATTCATGCACAGAATGTCAATTTAGTCACAACTCACCTCCCCATCAGGCAGCGGTTCCCAGGTTTACTCCGCAGCTTGGGCAAGAATTTCCCTGGAGCCAGAAAACAGTTGCAAAGCAGGAGAATTATTGCTGCTTAGGTTGGTATCTTGCCTCTTGGTGTAACTGAGAATTCTGAAGCAGTATGAACTATTACAATAGACAAAATTGCTATCTTGCTGCTTCCCACCAGGTTCCTGCAGTTGTAGAGTAAGCATCTCCAATCTGATTCCAGCTGTCCTTATTGCTGTCACACCTCCACACACACGAAGGTGTGACATTGCCTCCATGTCCCAAATCCAGCCAGCAGCGAGGCTGAGTGTGTGTTACTAGTAGACACATGCACAAACAGACCTATAATATACACATATGCACATGTACATAGGTAGCCACATGGATGAACACAGCCAAAAACGCTCAGCGAACACGTAAGCCTAAACAGCACCAAACGTGTTGTGCTGTTCTCCTCTCTGACTGATCAGGATGAAAGTCCATT
>NW_009592825.1:0-260 GCF_000690535.1 Cariama cristata
GGTACTTCTGAACCCGCCCCATCAGAAACTATTAATAATTACACACTTTACCTTTTCTTCTTGGAGAGCCAGTCTATGGGGCAGACAAGGGGGGACCCTTTCCCCTGCTCCTTCACCCTCCCTTTTGCCTTCACTTTTCCCTTCTCCTCCAGGCTAGTTATGATAGCTCTTCAGAATTTTGAACATCCTTGGGATGTTCAAACCAGCATGTTCCTGTTGATATGTCTCCTACTCCTGAATGTGTTTCAGGTCTTGTTTCA
>NW_009592826.1:0-27620 GCF_000690535.1 Cariama cristata
AGTCCATTACTTAGTGGACCGTGACAGTACTTGTTCAAGCATTTTAAATTTTAGAGGCAATTGTCTAACGCTAAAGACATCAATACCTTTTGAAGGGAGAATATACATCAGCATAGAAGTGCTACTATCTAGTAATATGTTTACTATTACAAATCAAGGTCCAGAGCCAAATGTGACTTGCAGGTAGGTATTGTGTCAAGTCACAAACTATTCTGAGTGAATGCTGTAAAAGCTCTGTGAAGACTAACACTGCATAAAACAAACCAACCAACCAGATATACACCCCCCCTTAGGAATACTGGCTGTTGTGTCTTTGTCAGAGATCTCACAAACTATTTGAGGAAATATTACAGCCACACAGTACTTATTTCTACCTAGCACAACATAAATAAAGCACAATTTTCCACTCAAGTTGGGAGGAGGGTGTCTCACTGTCTGAGGGCAGAATAACTCCCACAGAGGGGATTTTATATGGTCTGTGAGTTAGGCTCCTGCTATGAATTGGTGGCTCCAAAAGAAGCCTGTGTGTCCTGACAAGACAGAAGGCTTAGGAAGAGCAGATCCCTAGTTTCCACTAATACTACAATCATCTGTTACCCCACAATGCCTACCCTTAGTGCTCTAAATTCGCCCCCAGGGCCCAACAGCAACTTCCATGACAAGGCAAGCTAAGCACTTCCCCAGGATTCTATGGCAACCATATATGGATTTTCCATTTGCAAATAAGACAGCATGTTTTTCCCTTTCCTTAGGGAAATGCTGAGCTGTTTAAGCTCCCACTTAGCACCCAGTTCCCAGAGGGAGTAACTGGTGACCATACCCAGGCTTCTGGAATGGAAAGTGCACCACAACCCCCATACTCAAGCCAGGATTCCCAGCTGAGAATAGGCTCAGTAAAGCCCCAGACTATGCTGCATCACCAGTAACTTTCCAGAAGTCCAACCTGGAGATCAATTTCAAGTCATACTGTTCAAGATGAGGATCTGAGTGATAAAGTGGACTTTTCTATCCTTCCTGGTGGAAAAGGGTTATTTTTAACTGGATTTGGCTGGTAGTCAAGAAGGGTAACATGCCAGTGTCCTCAGGGTAGAATGCCTCATTCCCCTTGACTGGGGTGATCAGCTACCCAAGGTTCTGGTTGGGAATCCCAGCCAGAACCCTCGTTCTTGTTAACCCTGCCTGGCAACTTTCCTTGACAGCAATTACTTTGGGCAAATCTACTACAATGTTACACTCAGGAGTGAGGGGACATGTAGTGCAGGAGAATCATTCTTCACCCATCAAGAGTTTCCAGTATTTAAGAAGGCATTTTTTCCTTCTGACTGGGAAGGAAATAGCATTCTTCATAGTAGCCCCTGTGGTGCTGTGTCAAAACGTTGGGACTAAAGTGGTTTTGGTAACACACCAGTGTTTTGACTATTGCTGATCAGTGCCTGCACAGTGTTGAGGCTTTCTCTTTTTCCCATTCTCCCCATCCAGTCAGTAGGCTGGAAGAGGTCAAGAAGCTGAAGGGGACACAACCAGGAGAGCTGACCCCAACTGACCAAAGGAATATCCCATGCCATATGACATTGTGCTCAGCAATAATAATCTTATGGAAAGAAGGAGGAAGAGAGGGAACAGTCATGGTTATGGCACTTGTCTTCCCAATTAACAGATCAGCATACTGAGGCCCAGTTTTCCAGGAAGTAGTTAAATATTTGCCAGATGACGGGACATACTGAACAAATTCCTTATTTTGTTTTGTTTGTGCACACAGCTTTCACTTTCCCTATCAATCAGTCTTCATATCAAGCCACAGGTCTTCTCACCTTCCTTCTGCTTTCTGCCCATTCTGTGGGATAGGAGAGTGAGCAAGCAGCTGTGTGGGTGCTTGACTGCTGGCCAGCATCAAAACACAACAGCTTCTCAGTAATTTTAAGACTTCTATGAAAAAGAAGTTTAGTGGCAAATACATATTCCCCCCTATTTTTTTTAAATAATAAACCACACATTTCACCCTACATTAAATATTAATGGTCTCTGTCTTGTTGTTTCCCCCGCAAATTGATTATATCAATTAGCTGCATGGAAACTCCCTTCAGCTTTCTGCAAGCTCCCTCTAGCACCCTACAGACTTTTCTTCAGTCTCTGACTGGAGCTTGGCAGCTTTGGTCACATTAATACAAAGTGATTATCAACGCACAGAGAGATATTATACATAAGTGTATACATAAACACAACAGTTCATCTAGAAATGGAAATTTCACAGAAACATATAGGTAAGCTTATATTTGTCATGTGTACAGAAAGATAAAATAACAGTTCTGTATACCTAATACATATTTAAGTTTAACTACAGGATCCTTTGTTTCTTTTTACATACAATAGCTACTAATTCTATAGGTTAGTTAAAAGCCAGCCTCTTATCCATCACTGCCTTTCCCCGACAATCTATTTTCATGTCTTCCTTCTCTATTCCCACTCCTTCCCCCCCCCCCCCCCCCCACCTTCTCCCCCCCCCCCCCCCTCACCTTTTAGTCTTAGGCCATGATCATCCTCCTGAGACTATGATAACAAATGGCCTTATCAAACTTCCCACAGTTTGTCAGTTTTGTTGTGCTTTGTTGGACTTCACTGACTCTCTCTCGTTTAGAGATTTGCACAAACGCAGTAATCAAGCGTGCATGCAAGTGTGTTAAAGCTGAAAATGCACACAAAAGGATTTGGAGCAACTCAGGCTGCCACAGTACTGGAACAGCTCTATAACCACAGAGCTGTGCACGCCGCTGCTTTTCTCCTTCCTCTCCGAAAAAGATTCAGTGCTTAAATTGTATACGAGTCATGTGTTCCCTTATTCAGTATCAGCAATGAACTTTGCTGTCATTTGGTTTTGTTGTTAGCTAAAGACCACTGCACAATTGGATGAAAGTACAAGAAGCATCCAAGAACAGTCCTGATTGTAAAGGTCAGTTTGCTGTACTTTCCATTTTCCCTAGATGCAGACCGGCTGCTTTTGTGGAAGAGGGAGAGTTTGTATGAGAATATTCAAAGAAGGAGAGTAAATGGGGGCTGTGGGGGGCAGAAAACAGGACTGTAACGGTGACCTGAATGTTACAGCTACACTAAGGTGCAACACTGCTTCCAGCGTACAGACACAAACATGTCTCAGTCCATACACTTGGCCATCATGCATGCTTCTCTTCTGTAGTCTACCATGCACTTCTGTACTTACCACCTCCAATGATGCCATCTTCCTACCTTATTTGTCCTCGTTTCTTTGTTGCTAACAAACCAGCCCTACCTGATCCAGTCATCCCCTTGCTCCTCTCATGAAGGCATATCCAAATGACACCTCTGTATCTCCCATACTATAACCACTTCCTCAACTCAAGTGAAGAAAACCCAGAAAAACATTCATCCTGAGCTGGACAGGTGTCAGGCAAGACCTACTGTCCCACCTTTGGTAGGGTCAACAGCAAGTGACTGGAAAAAATTAAGAACAAGGCAAGTCTGTAGTAATACTTCCTCAAGGTACTCCTCTTGCTTCCAGGAACTTGCAGCTGAGAGCCATTGCGTCTTCCCCTCACCCCATGCCTGCCTAGCCCTCATTTCTTTTACACCATGTGCTCTGTACACCGTGTCACTGGAAGAGTCATTTACTCTGCAGATCTTTCACAACCTCCTCATACACAATTCCCTCCTTGCAATTGGGTCCTCAGGCCCCATCACACCTTTTCATGGCAAGGTCCTGAGCTGATTTTCTCTTCCTTTTACTGTTACTAGTTACTAGTAACTAGTAGTTACTCTCTCTGCCCTCTCAGCTTTTCTTTCCTCTACCATCCCCTGCCTGTTCTTCTGGATGAGCTGATACAGCTTCAGGATTCTTTTACCTCTCCCTTCTCGACACCTAGCAACAAATGCTGTCCAAACTCCGCATGGAATAACATGGACACTGACAGCGGGGACATGGATGTGTGCACTCAAGTGACATCCTTGCCTGCGTGAGAGAGATGTGTGGCACTTCAGAGAACGGTTCAAATAGTGTCCTGTGGGTAGAGAAAGCAAAGCCTTATGAGATGGCTTTCCTTGAGAGAGCCCCAAACCACAGGGTTTGAGTCAGGAAATTTGGACCCTGGGACCAGGCAAAATGTAACCTGAAGTAAATCCCATGGGGTATGTGTAATGGGGATGTTAAAATCCTCAGGGTTTACTGCTACAGTTCATCCATCTACTTTTATCATGCCTAAGGCAAACACAATCAAGAGTCAGTGATATTACTAGCATAAGCAGGGCCATTCCCAGGCTCAGACGTTGGGAGTATTAAATTCCAAGTCAGGCATATAAGCTTTAAATATACAATCAGAGTGTATCTGTTTCAAAGCCCTGAGTCTGGGTCTATGTCCATTCAGGACAAGGCACATAATAATGATTGTATATAAAAAGGCAGAAATTTTATTATTTATTGCATACTGTAGAAATTGTTTGTCAATCCAGTGAGACATTAATTGCTGAAGGACCCCTGTATTTCGGTTTGTCTTTCTGATTTAACTAGACATGGAATATAAGATCAGAATAGCTCTGTTAATGCTACTGCCTTACAAGACAACTGACAATATTCAACAGATGTGGATATGTTCAACATTTTCACCCTCCCATAAGAAGTCATGATGGTATTAAATAGGGCATATCTGTCACAGAGCAATCAAAAAAATTGAGTCAGAAGAAATGTATTTTAATTAATTTGAGTAACGAAACTCAAAGCCTATTCAAATTTCAAAATTAATATCACATACGATTAACTCAAGTCAGTGTTTCATATATTACTTTATATAATTGCTTTTTAAAAAAGTGAATGTAATTTGAAATAATTTCTAGCAACACTGAGGGGCTCTTGCTTGGACAGACTTGACATGCGCTCTGAATATTCTTCTCTGTGGGACATGGTGACAATTTCTTTCACCCTGTGGTTTCCCCTTAAATGTGATTTTTTTATGGTAAACATTGGAAGGTAATAGTGAAATCAGGAAAAAACCCCCACAACCAATCAAACTCCTCAGTATACAGTAAAGAAAGCCTCAAAGCAGTACTAATTTTCATAAAGACAGAAAACAATGATCAATTATTTTCTTGAAGAATAGGATCTGGAAGTTCATGAGTATTAAACACCAAGGAATTCTGCTTCTCTCTCTTATTAGGAGCTGGCCCTGAGATCACACCTGTGATGGGTTCATGCAGGAAAATACCCTGGCCAGACTCTCTGTTGCCTGTGCCAGAGCAGTCATTCATTCTGGTGTAAATGGAGCAAAGGCAAGGGCAACAAAGTACTGAGCTCAACTACAGCATGAGAAGCAAAAGGCTTGCACAAGTAAAGCCAAGAAAGGAGTTGCTGAAAGTCAAAAGAACTAAGTGAAGTTATGTGGGATACCCTTCTGGTAACCTGCAAAGTATTGGCTGCAGCAAGGAAAAGTGTCAGGGATATGTGTCAGACAGGTCTCCTGGTCCCACAGCATCTCACAGGCAAGATGATGTGCTCTGTGACACCAGGACCATTTATTTCCTCCTGGTCTCTTCACAGAAACAGAAATTCCACCTTTCTCAGCCAAACAAGCTCTGTTATGGGGGCTGGAAGCAAAGCAGTGACAACCTGATCAGTTTTACAGGAACAAGAACCAGAAGTTACCCGAGGGATATGCAGCAAGGCCAGCACAGGGGACTGAGCTGCCCAAAGCAGGGCAATGAGCTAAGCCACTGACAGTCCCTGCAGAAACCTTAAGAACCAACAGACCAATCACCAGCATACAAAACCCCAGAGCACTCTGAACTTTGATTTCCTCCTCCCATGAAAGAGGCAGAAAAAAGCAGAAAATAACATGTTTCAAAGCAATTTTATTCATTTTTCTGCACTCAAGACCAACAATATTTGTGAAGGATCATTTTTTCCTGCTCCACTTTTCTTTTAGTTAGTATCTAGCAAGTAGTCTTGAAAACAAGGTTATTTCTTTAGGAACTTAACTTCAAGCCAGTGTGTGAGAGATACATCCTAGTTTTTTCTCCACTTCTGTGAATAGAATAAGACAAGCAACCATGTATGCTAGTGTGTTATAGTCGTTTACAAAAGCAGATTGTCTCATAGTCTACACTATTGGTAGCACTATCATCATACCCCTCTTCCAGCAGACTGTATCTCAGTCGGAAATGTCTGGAAAAGAGATAGGTGCAGGGTGAAGGCAAAAAACCCAAGAAATTATCATGCTGTGTTTATATCATCTCAGTTTTCCCTCTCTATAAATGGCGGTATGAGATACTTAAATTTTTGTGCAGCAAACAAATCACCTTAATTGAACATGGTTTTCATTTGAAAACAAGCTGTGGAGCTTAAGGGTGAAGTCCTCCAGAGAAAATGGCCCTATGATTTATATCAGTGCTGTAAGAACTAGAAGCAATTTGCAAGGTTGCACATGAATAATGCAGGGTGAGAACGGCACAGGATGAAACCACTGAAAGAAAGTAAACGAAGTCCCCTTAATACTAGCATATATAGGGGAGAGTACTTTAATTTGAATTATTTACCAGTACTGGTGATACTGCAGAATCACCTCAGATCAGCAAGTATTTCAAGTCCTGGGACAGCTCTGATACCACTAATTCCATAAAAATCCCTGCCTCCCCGAAAAGGCATTAAAGCCTATGAATATTCAAGGCAACATGATAACGCATGGAAGGGTATGTAAACTCTGTAACATGCAGCATCAAGCTTACTTGAGCTGAAGCTCAGATGCAAAGCCTAATCCAGTTCAACGGACACCAGCAGAAATTGCCTTATGTCAGCCTACTTAAAAACCAAACAGCAACACAGACAGGGACAATTTCCAGTAGCACTACAGAAAGACTCCTGATTCAAGCATATTTTCAGTGTTACTATGTTGGACTACATTCTTCCACTCCAAGTAAATTTGCTTTAAAGAAAATATTCAATTGTCAGATATTTTGGCAGGAAGTACGAACACGAAAGCAAAATTAAATGTGTGGACTAGATAGGTCAGTGAATTGTAATGGACTACAAAGCCTTTGATCTTTGGGTGTTTGGCTGAAATTCAGATAGGGTTATTAGGGAGGGGAAGTCATCATCATCCAACTGCTTTTTGAGGATTGTGCTAGGTGAAGAGGGATGCTGGTGGCCCCATTCAAACTCCCAGTGAGCACTTGTCTATTCAATCACCACCTGTCCTAATTACCTCACTGTCAAAGCAACATAGGAGACAGGAGATTGACACCTTGCTTAAACATGAGTTGTTATTACTTTATCTCAGCTTAAGAAGTGGTGTAGTTTAAAAGAAAAAAAGTTCATGTGCAATACCTGGGCTCCCAAATGAAGTATAAGAGTGCCTCAGCTCATATCTATTCGTTAGGGGTAGCTATTCTTTTTCTTCAAAAAGAAGAAAAAGAAAGCAAACTAACTGCTAATGAGAAGAGAGATTTAAAAAGTGAACCAAGCCCCACAGCCCTGGTTGAGTGTGTGGTTGTACAGTCAGATAACTCAATACAACTGAAGTATCCCTTCCCCAACTGCTTCAACTACCAGACTCAGTTGATTTAACACAACTTTCACATGGGTGGGTAGTGAATCTGTTCCTGAAGCAGGTCCACACAAAATCTATTCCCTGTGTTGAAAAGGTGGCTCAGCGCTCAGGCAGATCTACCTGAAGAGTGTATGGCAAGTACATGGTTGCTCAGACTTGGATGAACATCAGCAGCAGGTACAAGGACTAAGTCTTGGTGGTGGGAAAAACATAAAGCAAGTGAAAACTTCCTAAAGCATTCCACATCTTTGAACCTACTTGTTGTGGTTTAACTCCTGTAGGCAGCTAAGCCCCACACAGCTGCTTGCTCACTCCTGCCATGTGCCAGGATAGGGATTTGACTCTAGGCCATGTTTTCCCGAGGGACACATAAGACCAGTGAATTTTCAAAACGGGTTTATTGGTCTAACAGCCACTGAGTGCTCCCTGCAACATAGCAGAAATTATGGACAGTTCCCTTTGAGGAGTCTGACTACTGCTATGGTGGGATTCAGCTCAGAAATATTTTGTTCAAAACTAAAAATCACAAGATGACATTGAAAACTGATTTCAGACCGCTCACACAGCAGAGTTACACTGCTTCAATGACATCTCTTTCTAACCTAGTATAGCTATCTCAGTACAAATTTGTATTTAGATATGACCATCTCTCCAGATCTGTTATAGAGGACAGTCTGGTGCAACTTCCTTTCTTTGTTCCTGGACTAACCATTTCTTGAGGTCCTTCAAAAAGAAGCCCTAAACTCACTATAAAACCCACCTTTTATTAACTAAAATAATAGCTCTGAGTCATCATTGTTTTATTCGCATTTTGCATCTATGTAGGTTCCATTAAATTAGTGATGCTGTGTGACTCTGCAGTCAAGGTGATTGAAACGGTAACTCGGATCTAAGAAACCTAATAGCAACATGTTATCAGTGCTCCAAGTGATGTACTGCATCATTTTACCTGTCCTGTCACATTGCAGGCTGATGCATAGCAATGTGACCCCAGTACCTTCACATGACACTAACAATCGAGCTGTTAATCTACAACTTTCCCCTCAAATCCTTTAGAAAATATTATTAGGAATAATTCTTTCTTTCTTTCTTTTTTTTAAATCCACAAAATTGAGAGGTATTTTTTGGGAATATAGTCACAATGCAGTTATTTATCCAAAACAAATTCGCATAATTAAGCTGTATCTTTAGTACACAATCCAAAGTTATCTTTCCCTTAAGGAAAAGATTGGGTTTCAATGAAACTACATTTATAGAATCATTATGATTGGAAGAGACCTCAAAGATCATCAAGTCCAACCGTATACCTGATGCCACCATGGCTATTAAACCATGTCTTGAACACCACATCTAAACATTTTTTGAACACCTCCAGGGACGATGACTCCACCACCTCCCTGGGGAGCCTGTTCCAATGCCTAACAACTCCAACAGTGAAGAAGTTCTTTCTAATGTCGAGCCTGAACCTCCCCTGGCACAACTTGAGACCATTTCCTCTCATCCTATTGCTAATTACAGGGGAGAAGAACCCAACCCCCACCTCACTACAACCTCCTTTCAGGTCGTTGTACAGGGTGATCAGGTCTCCCCTCAGCCTCCTCTTCTCCAGACTAAACAACCCCAGCTCCCTCAGCAGCTCCTCGTAAGGCTTTTTCTCCAGGCCCTTCACCAACTTTGTTGCTCTTCTCTGAACACGCTCCAGCAGCTCATTGTCCTTCTTGTAGTGAGGGGCCCAAAACTGAACACAAAATAAATACTATTATATATATTATATAATATCGAACACAAAATTATACTCTGAAACAGTGCTATTCTCCCCTGAATAATTTCTAAATAAAGTCACATTTTGGCCAAGTAGTCTAAATGAGCACCTGGCCAATCCTAACATACACACAGTTACCTTCTGTAGCGTTTCTAGATTGCAACTTTTCTTGCTTATCATGAGATGCCAGGAGTGAGCACAAACCACAAAACTTGCCAGTTGCTTCAGTTATGCTGGAAACTATTTAGCAGGACTATTGACATGTTAAGCAAAACATTCCGTCTTTGAGCACTAGATAAGGAATTTCTTGCTGGGCTATAGGTTTTTTCATGGATCCGAGTAGACGACCACAGAAATCAAACATCCATTTTCAAGTATTTTGGCTTGTATGGAAGTAAACTAGTGAGATCCCTTAAGTAGCCTATGGACCGTCGTCATTTGATAGTATGATATTACAAGGCCAGATACAGCCTGGTCTGATGGTGATAGAGAAGGAGAGCAATGAGAGCTACAACACTACAGATGTTGCTTTTGCACAAAAATGTGTGTTTGAGGGAAAGCAAGAGACACATATGTTCTTCTTTGCTCCCAACAAGGACATGACTGGCAAGTAAATTGTGCTAAACAAGATTATTCCCACCATCATCAAACAGCTACACACTTTTAAAGAGCTGACCACTGCTTTTGACAGAATCAGGAACTCCATGCAGTCATCCCAGTGAAAGAAGAGAGGCCATTCTGCTTCTCAGCATGGAATATGTAAGCAGGTAGCTGGGAGGAAATAGTGCTCATATTCACCTCTAGATTTCCAGACATAGAAATTTGGGGCATTTTTGTTCCAGTTTCCACTAGCTGAAGATGTGTTGGAAAGGTTCTGCTGGCTTTTAATTATTAGAGTCAACCCACAGAAAGGAATATTCTGTACCTTCTGTACTGCTTTTTCATGCAGTTGTCTACTGAATCATAGAATCATTATGGTTGGAAGAGATGTCAAAGATTAGCAAGTCCAACCGTATACCCAATGCCACCATGCCCGCTAAACCCACTAAACCATGTCTCGAAGCGCCACATGTAAACGTTTTTTGAACACTTCTAGGGGTGGTGAGTCCACCACCTCCCTGGGGAGCCTGTTCCAGTGCCTAATGACTCCTACAGTGAAGAAGTTCTTCCTAATATCCAACCTGAACCTCTCCTGGCACAACTTGAGATTGTTTCCTCTTGTCTTAAAATACTGCTTAGAGAAATAGAAGGTCATAGTCTGCGCAGCCATCTCATGAGACATGACTTGAATGCAGGGAAGAGCTGATCAGAGCAAGAAAACAACAGCAGAGAATCCCCAAACAACTTTTCTTTTTTTGCAGATATTGTTTTATTGTCTAATAGTAGCCCAGCGAGGCAGCCCACTCAATTCCATACCACACTGATCATTTGCAGATTATAAATTTTAATACAGGCAGTCACTGCATCTGGAACTAGTCAAGTGGTCTGAATACTTACTTGAATCTGTCATATAACAGCCAAAGCTAAATTAACATACATTTGTGTGTTGTCCTCCTTGGGGACGCTGCAGCAGTGCAGGCAGAGAAGATATCAAAGGGAACAGGAAAAAGCACAGTCTCCAGTAGCATTAGTTACTGTCTGTTGGCAAGCAGAAGAGAATGGCAAATGTTGTGAGTCCTCCTCAGTGAAAAGCTTCCAGTTTACACCAATTCCTCACGTGACAGCAAGCGTTACAAAATCTGTGCCAGGGGTGTAATGGGAGACAATAGCTGGTTTTGCCCTTGTGCAAGTTGAAGGCAGTGTAGATGAAGACCAAGCTTAGAATCTCCCAAGTCAGTTCTCAAATACTTTAAGTATCCGGATCTTAAAGACAGACCTGAGGTGACAGAGGAAGTTTGGGTCAAGCCTAGAAAGTTAGACTGCATTCCCAGACTCCTCCATCAATGCTGGAGCCACTGGATGCAGTTTGCAAGAGCTGCTCAAAATAAGCAACATGGAAACATGCCTGGTCACTACTATTGCAGAGCTACTATGTGTGGGAGGCACAGCCACAAGTATCAGTCTGTTTGGGATCTCTTCCCCGTGGGTGCATCAGTTGTACCTGCAGTAACAGGCACAGCAGGCTCCCATGTCAGGATAGCAATAAGCTTGGCTCTCTTAATGCCTGGCCTCTTCTATATTAAATGTAGGAGAATGTAGCCTACTCCTCACATCTCAGATTGGCAGAGCTATTTCAGCAGATGGACCCTTGCTGCAGTGTAGTGTATAGGCTCAGCTGATGTGATGGGGACACTTTAACATGCAGAAGTCATGTGGTGATGAAGAGGAAGAAGGAAGCTGGGAACACATTTTGTGGCCATGTTTTGGGGCACAAGCAAAGAAATACATGTTGGTTTTTTTTCCCCCCCTGTTACATTACTCAGCAGCTGTTTTCATGCACTTGGTTACCTTACAGCTCAACTCACTTCTGCAGGCTGGCATCCCACAAGGCAGTGCACTTCTTACTGCAGTACAGCGTCATCTCTGCTCCCATTTGATGTTCCATGTGCTAGGTGCAGCTGGCTTACAAGTCACCTAGCATCAAGAGTACTACAAATATTATTGCTTCATTGTCAGAAAAGTGCTTTGAGTAACACTAGTGGTGATAGAAAAGCTGTTCCACAAAGAAAAAAAGTGTGTAGAATCTAATTAATTCACTTGAACATTGGGTAGCCTTTTGGAAAAAAAAAAAGCAAAAGTTCCTGTTTTGATGACAGATTATGGTCATTTTCTGTGTGCCAGTTGAGCATCAAAGACTCAAAAACACTTTCACGTCAATTTGTCTTCCATGCTGCCTTAAAACAAGATGCTGTGAAGTAGGCAGGCAAAGTAAAGAGACAGCATCAAAGTCAGCGTGTTATAGTATTACAGCCAGGTAACAGTAACTGATTGTTGAATATGTAATTGCTACACTTTCAAAGGATACATATCCAGAAATGGGATCTTCCCAATAGGTAGCCTTTCATGTACACTAAGTGGGATTACTTTTGGCAAGATATACTTGAGTACAGGTCCACTTTTAAAACCATTATTCACAAGCACAGTTCAGTTAATAGGATAGGAAGTGGAGAGGAGGGAAATAAAACTCTCATTAGCTGGAATGACACAGCCTCTCTAATGGTTATACCTTCTGAGGCTTTCTCTGGGTTTCCTTGAAGTCCTGTCTGAGTTTGCCTGTGGCTATGCTAATTAGAGAGGAAGATAAATTTGGAAACACAATAGAAATTCTTTTTACTTCATACTCAAATCTCTTGTATGCTATATTAGGTACAGCCTGTATCTGCCCAAGAATATCCAAATGCATGCACACATAAGGGCTGGAGTCAGGTGTGGATTAAAGCAAAATCTACAGTTCTTTAATAGATCTCTTACAGCAGCAACGAATGGAACAAGCAGGGGATTTAACCCCAAACACGACTGAGTATATGGCTCATTCAACAGTGCAGGTAGGCAGAGCTGAGAATCTAGCCCTTAAAAATATAGAGAATTCAGTGCTAAGGTTACAAATATTGAGCAGTGTTTTCTAAAGAAACAGTAACTAGTAAAGCAGCTTTTAATGCCCATTAGAAAGCTGTTTGATATAGAAAGGGATCTAACAGCCTTCCCTAATTCTTCCAATGAGCAATGTGAGATGACATTATCCAGCCTACTGAACAGAGTTTTCCCCAGTGGCCAGGGCTCATTTTGACTCAGAGAGGCCTGGGGTGATTTTACTCAAGTTGTTGTTTTAGAAGCAATCTGCCAAACACAACAGACCGAGCTTCAGGACTTGTTAAAGCACAGTATAGTGACAAAGCAAAAACCAGAGTAAATCTGCAGTTTATTGCATGTTTTTACTCTCACCTTAAGTTATTCAGCAAGACAGTATCTGACTGTATAAAGCTGTGGTATCAATCTAAGGTTATTCTACAATTTGGTCAACAACATTCCTAAAAACAACCCGTAGAAAAAACAAATCCTTCTGGACTATACTTGCGTACAGCAATGAAAAATATTTATCATCTGATATCTGGACAGTTCAGAAACAACATAAGTCAAGATTGTAAAACACAGTAAAGTTAAGCTTTTAAATCTGTATATAGTAGAGTTGCTTCAAAAGTTTTTTTGTCAAAAATAACTTCTGTTCAAAATGTCACCTTAAAGCAGCCCTTCCTCTTCTTAAAACTAAGCATTCATAAAATTCTCATCCATGGGTAAAAAACTCATGTTTTCCCAAACAGCTCTGAAATAGAATCCCCATTTTATTTTCCTTTTTAAAAATTTTTTTCTTTCTGAACATAATGCTGCATCACCTTTATTCTAATGAATCCATGATTCTTTGCCTAATATTGAGAGTTCAAAGAAAGAGGTGTCATTTCTAAACCCTAGAGTAACCAGCAACTCCTACTGTAGTTAAGTAGCTCAGACAGCACAGCAGAATTTTGCGCAAAAATCAGTCCAGGCTCATTTAGAACTTGCAGGCAGTTAAAGGACTTAAACTTATTTGTTCATTGAGTGAATAATAACAATAGAGGTAAGCTCTGACCACGACCCAGCAATCATCAAGTATAAACATTTGGGGGGAGGGGGGAGTAAATTCCAAAATTAAGGCTTTTTACAAGCACTACTTTCCAAGTTACTACATAATATCTATGTATGCTGCCAGACTCATGGTATAAAAAAGTGAAATTTATTTATTTCCCAGTTAATGCCAGAATCACAGGCAAAAAAATACTGAGAAACACCACCCTCTTACCACCTGCAAAGCAAGTAAATCCTAATGTAGATTTGACATCTAACTATTTCACACATCACTATTAGCGTTATTATTTATCTTACAACAGTGCTCTGGAGACTGACTCTCTCCGCCTGCTGTATTACAGCAATTAGCAGTTGCTGATGCATTTAAGCCAACAGCCCTCAGGTTCACAGGAGCAAGGGCTGACTGGTGGATATTTCCAGTGAGGCAGTCCACACTTTGGGATCTTGCTCCTCTCTTAAATGAAATATCCTTCACGCTTGACCTCAGAATAAGTCTAAAAATTAGTAACACGTTTATTCTGGAGTTTCTCTAAGAAAGGTGATGGGGTAAGAACCAGTGCTGGGCTGTATGACAGGTATGAGTTTTAAAGCAATCATCCATGCTTGCAAGGCTGTTTCAAGATGAGAAGTTCACTGCTACTACCATATCTATAAGAAGTATATTTGCTACTGTAGCTGCAAGCTGGCTCATGTTTTAACCTCTAGATGGTAACATGTGCTAAAGCATCCTTGTCAAGCGTTGTACACAACAGACTGCAGTTAAATCCAGAGACTGCACTAAGATCTCATCTCATCCATAGGAGTATGTCTCTCTAATGACTGGGATAACTCCCAGCATTTACATAGGTGGTACATCGCTATACATATTCCAAATGCATTCTATTCATGGCTCAACTTTCTGAATGGTTCATGCAAGTGCTTACCTTCACCATTATAAAATCCAAACATGCATGTTGTTAAAATCCCTATAGAAAGGATATTAACATCACTGCAAAAAATATTGCACTCAAATCATAATGTAAAACATAATGAAAGCTTTAGCTGCACATCAACACAAGTGCAGTAGTGATGATCACAGCTTTGTACAACATCATTCACAAGTGGCCCTTGCCTATAGGCCTGGAGCCTATTCTTTGCTCTATGCAGCCATTGTACTTTAGCTTCCCCAGTATTGTGATCCAGGCTGCCATTTCCCAGCCTCCCACCCTTCCATAAGACTCTTTCTTCCTCTCTCAAAGCTCATGCAGAACCAACAAGCAGCTATTATACGAGGTAAAAGAATATTACTTTACCAGCTTTCTTGCACAGTCCTTCCGTTTATCTACCTTCCAATGCATTTTTGACAGCCATTGTGCAGCTACTCCCAATAAAACTTATTCACCCTATTTGCCTAGGCAAAAGCTCCACAAGCTGGGCTTAAGTTTGTTAGAGTGACTAGAAAAATGGCTTTACCAGAGTCTGCAGCAAGCAAAAAAATCATTTTTCATTGTTGCATGGCCCCATTGCTCCTGAAAGCCCTGGTTCTTCCCGGCCATTCCCAACCTAACATTGCTATACATTTCAGATGGACTAAACTTAGCTGTGTGACATCCTAGAGGAATGTTACATTCTTTTAGGTAAATCCCAAAGACTAATGTAAGCGGAAAGAATAGTTATCTCTGGGGATCCCCAGCAACAAAAATCCATTAACAACATCCTATGTTTTTCTTTTAGAATTAAGGATTGTGAACAACACTACAGGAGCCCTGATGGGTGATCTGTCACCTTCAACCTGTCAACTGCTCATACTTGGCATTTGAAGGAAACGAACTTGTAGACAGCAGTATCCAGCTACTCTGCACTGCAGGAGGTAATCACATAGATATTCTTCTATTGAAGGTCCAGGGCAAATGGCAAGACAATGTCAGAGCTTTCTCATTCAGGTCTGCAATGCAACTTTAATAATAAGGAGTCAAGTCAATGGCTGCTCACCAAGTGAAACCGTTTCAAAAGAAACTGTTGCTCTCTATGCTTAAAGAACAGGCTTGCAACAAGACTTGTGATGAAATGACCTAACAGGAGCCCTATGTACACTTTCACTTCAGCCGACTTTTCATGATGCTTGTCCTGCTCACCTGCCCCTTTTGCATTGTCTGCCACACAGATCCAGCGGCAGCACATGCTAAATGCACCATCAGTGAGAGGATGATGCTTGTGAAGCTGTTGCAAACCAGTTTGTCTAATAGGGAAAATGCTTGACATCTTCAAGATTAGACACATGGCAAGAATAACCATATGCAAAGAAGAAAGCAGCAAGTCAAGAGGGAGGAGGTCGTATGGCAAGCAGAATTTGGAGGACCTTGGTGTCAAACTTGTTTTAAAGTGAGAAACCCAAATATCAAGTCATAATGAAAGAGGGAGCAGTCATTCACCCATATTTGAAATTTGGAGGAAGGGGTTACGATTTGTGTTATTTTTGTTATAGATTAATGACTGCTGCCTGGAGTGGTCTGCAGTAAAGCAGACTTTGCAAGTGAATAGACTTTCATAAAAATCTGAGACTATTTCTAGAAGACTAAACTGAAAGGCAACTCCAGGTTTTTTGGTGTGGGTTTTTTCTTCTTTCTTTTCTTCTTTTTTTCTCTTAACAGTCAAAACTACAGCAATATTTACTTTCAGCAGGCCCAAGGGAGCAGTCTTGTACTTTAGGTGAAGTTAAAATGACACTACTGGGAAAAATTACACCTAAGTAATATAGATCCTACTAAATTGCCTTTAACATAGTTACCGGAGTTATTTAGGAGAAACTTCAGTGCTAGTTTGTGATAATAAAAAGAACTACAAGAAAAAGAAGACCCAAAACCTCTGTATACGTGACTCATGTCTGTCTTGACAAAGACATTTAAAGAAATCGATTCTAATTTCTTTCTCAAACCCACACTTTAGCAAAGGAGCACAAAGCCATGGATTCAGTTTTTTTCTTTGTATTACAGTATTATATATACTGTCCCTGATGCACTTATTTATTGTGATTTGAAGAGATGGCAGAAGATAGAATGGGTTCTGATAGACTGTGAGGGAAATTTTTCCCAGGGATACACACATGTACAGTACCTACTGAACTGCTGTTTACTTAATGAAATCAGCTAAGGCATCAAATCACAGCATCGTTTGGCAACTAATCCATAAGGCTTGGTATGCAGACAACAGTCCTGAGAACATACACAGACATACATTCTCAATTCTCCATCTTTCATCACACAGTACTGTGCAAAAATTACATTCTGCAAGTTTGTAAGGGAGTGCTGAACTTGGAAACAAAATCTCTAGCGACATGCACATGTAAAACTCCCACAGCATCAAAAAAATTCACTCCCCCTGTATTTAGATATTTACATTTTTGACTATATCTTATTAGAGCTTGTTTTTTATCCTTCTCCCCTCCCAGAAGGAAAAAAAAAAATATATAAAAAGACAAAATCTACCCAATTTCTTCTTCAGATTTGGTTTAGCCTTCAGCTGGAGTCAGCGCCAGCCTAAATCAGGGGACAGGGTAGGATTTTGATCCTTCAAAACATAAAGGTCCCGCGAATTCTGTTCTGTTACAAGACTTTCGGGTTAGGATGGAATAAACTCAACAGTAACAACTGCCACAAATGGAGGACTGCACTAGAGTTAAGTAAAGAGTGAAGTCTTACAAAAAGACACAAATGGTGATCCTGGCAAACACTATTGGGCATGTAGTCCTCTAGAATCCTTTGTACTTGGTGGAGATAAACTGGTAGTTCCAGAGCTGAAGTCACACGGCTGATTTTAGATGGGCACCCTAGGATAAGTTGTCTGTGCTTACCTTCTCAGTGGGCTCTGCGGTGCTTCCATTTGAGCACCTATGTTCTTTTTCACGGAAGATTTTAAGCCACAGGGCAATCCAGGAGATTCTACCTTGGATTCATTTAAAGGAACAGCTTCGCTATCACCTGCATGCAACACACGATGTTGGGAAGATGCTTTAACTTGAAGAGATGTTCAAAAGCTTTGTAGAAAGAGACTGCCTCTGTCAGTTTTATTGGTGGGATAACTGAAGTACAGACTAAAGATGAGGTACCCAACTACTCAGTAAGACAGTAGTAAGGCCAGGAATTGATCTCAGCTCTCCTGAAATTCAGTGCTCCTTCTATTAGTTCTCAAGCCTCTTCAGGAGTATGCAATTTGTCTTCAAACAAGCTTCAAACAAGTCACTGACCTCTTATATCAAGACTCTGGGGAGTTTAAGGCAACAGAACCAGATGGTATTCCCATGATTACTAGAAATACCTAGTTACCAAGTATCCTCTTTTAAAACAAACATAAAGGATGTTCCCTCAGTCTTGGCAAGATCTACACTTACCTTCAGTGCCTTCCACCCAAGTCCCAAAGAAGTTCCCTTCATCACACAAACTACACTCTGCCACATGGTCTTCCATTTTAATTATGCTGTGAAACTAACTACAACTGATTTAGCAGCACCTAGGTGAAGAAGATGCATGCTTTCAGCTACCTGCAGCCAGTGAATAGTCCTTGGAGCTTCAGCAGCAAATGTCACAGGTCGCAGCATTTTCCACACTGCCCTCCCACAAGTCAGAGTTAAGTCAAAGTACACGACCTATTACCATCTCTTGCTTTCCCTCACCATGAAGAATCAGGCTGCAGATAAACAGACCTTTAGGGAAAAAAATTAAATTAAAAAAAATACAATGTAGAATCAACATTTCTTTGGCATTTTGTTCTTCAGAAATTCCCTGCCCAAGGCCTTTTTAAGCCTATGAGATCACTATCTCCAAATAGGCTCCTTCAAGTAGGTATTAGCTAGAAAAATATTAGGCACAGTGCTTCAATACCTAACCTCTTTGAGATAAACGGCCATTTAATAACATCTCTTAATTCATTCAATACAATCTTTTCTACTATTCATATCCATGCTTAGTTTGGCTTCCTAGATTGGCTTAGAGACCATGATGTGTGATCAGGCCTTTCACAGACAATTGGTGATCTATCATATCCATATTTTCTTGGGTGCAGCAATCATCTAAATATTCTCAGCGATGACTCTGGAATCTTCATTTAAACTTGACTTCTCTCTGTACACATATTTTGTTACAGCTTTACAGCATCAACACACAGCAGGACTGAAAAACGCCTGTAACGTTACGAATGCTTCTGTTAATTTTCTGTGTATATCTGTCTATAGAGATATCTATATAAATATCCATCCATATGCACACAGATATGAAATACTTCCTATTTTACAGGTTTTATGTTACAAAATAAAACTTACCTCACGCATCTGACTTTCATATGGCTATCCACATAAAAATACTAACAGGAATAACTCATACACTTGTGAAATTACTCCTTCAGGGAGTCATTTCAGAAACTGTAGCAGTGGTCAGGACACAGAAGAAAGGGAACCCAACCCAGTCCAGTAACAGTAGGAAATATTTTGAACTATTTAAGCATCTTCATTTTCAGTTGTGTTTTGTGTTAGCTCAATTCTGTCCAGTAGTAGACTAGGAACAAACTGCCACATGGTCAGCTGCAGCTGAGTAACGGCTTAGGAAGCTGCTACTACCTCTTGCATGCTCCCAGTTCATGACCTGGTGAGACCCAGTATCTTACTGGATGAATACAGATTCAAAGGGGTGCTGCACTGCACCTCTGGGGCAGCCTACAATGATTCAGTGCTTCTCATCCAGTCCAAAACTCATACACTTGTGCTGCCTTTCCATAGAAACCAGAGTTAATTAAAATAGTTAATCAGAGGACTTACAATAGAGAAACAACCAGGCAGGTAGGGAGTTTAAAAAAATTCTGAGACGTGCACATTGATAACAGAGTTTCCATCTTAAAGCAGAGTTTCTTAAGTTTGTATACATTAAGGCATCAGACACTCCCACAGACTTGACATCTTGCCAGTTGTACCACACAGGAACCTCAGGTTCCAGAGAAAAAGCACCTAGAGGTACTCAAAAATGCATTAAACTCTCCTGAAAGCCAGCTCCTACAAAATTTGCAAATTTCAGCATGAACACTCCTCTGTCTTCTGAAAAACTCAAGGCCTTGTCTGTGTGCCCACCTGCAATGTTTAACTATGCTTTTACAGGATGGACAAGTAATGAATTTCCTCAGAGTTAATTAAAACCATAAACATTGCATTACTGCATGGGAGGGAACAGCAAATGGAAAGGAGATAGCTGACTACCTAGCGCAGTGGCATCCCTAAGCCATTCTGCAGTGATTATACAAACCTGGAGAGCAGCACATGCACAGTGAAACAGTCATCAAACAAAGTCCAGATTGATCAGTACCCAGGGTGTGCTGCAGGACCTAAGGCTGTACCTTCCATAGAGAAAGACATGCCACTGTCCAAAAATCTGTTACTATGAAGGCAGTAACGATTCATGTTAGCAGAGCTATTGGAAAACTAGCTGAATCCTGGCCCATTCAGTGACATACTAGAAACCTGCTGGGGAACACGCATGATACAGAATTCCTGAAGTTTATGTCTAAATTAACAGCAATGTTAAATGTGCCCCAGATTATTTAGGGACAAAACAGCTTATTGCTTTTGTTTGCAGAAAGCAGAGGAAACTCGTTTATCCACTCTACTATCAACTTTCTATTCTCCCTCAATAGGGATTATTGAAGTATTTACATATTAAATCGGTTGCGTACATTTTCTGAGTAGTCTATTAGTGAAAATAATGCAGGAAAACATCACATGACTACTTCAGAATTAGGGAGTTACCTCTATCTATACTTTCATGATGTATACAGTGGCATCCCAGGTACAATCCTATTCAATACTTTCTTTGTAATATTATTCTCTGCAACTAAAAGGAAAAACTGTTACATGAAGAACTTGCTTCATGCTGCAGAGGACAAAAGAGTTTAACTGGTGTGCATCTTTTGAGCAAAAAAATAACGTAGCCCTTCTCTACAACTCAGAAGTTGCACTTTTCATCAATAGTTTAGTTGAACTTGGAAACAATGACTAAAAGAGAGTATCTGTGATTAGTGCCACAAATGCTGACCTGTTTGCCCAAACAACTTTCACCCTTCAAAAGAGTACTGATGGCACAGCACAGGTGAAGTCAAAGACTAAACCCAGCCTCTCTAAGAGAGGGCTGAAACAACTGACTGAGTAGGGACAGAAGCATTCACCTGGTGTCTAAGTTCAAAAGGATACCACAATTCAGCAAGAAAGGTTTTCTGCAAATCAGGCACAAGATATAGGAGAACTACTGCAGCAAGGCAGTACCTGAAATAAAGAGACACAGGCATAAGAGACAGGATTGGGAAAATTCTATTGTTGTCCCTTCATGACAGTACTAATGGAAACAATCACTACAAATTGCAGGGGAAAAATAACAGTAATGTTCAGGGCCCCATTTCGGTTTGAATGGCCACTTCATTACACTCCCAAATATTTTGTTTTTCTTTTTTCTTTCTTAAAAAACCATGCAAATACAATGTTTTCAGTTCTCAAGATAAAAGATAGATGAACATCTGTTTGATAAAGCCTTGAATCTGACTTCTAACTGCAGCTAAAAATTGCATTTTGGAAGTCTTTGCACCCTTCCTCAGTTTTCAGGATAATTTCAAGGAAACAGGATTTCTTCCCAGACAGGCAGATCCACCAGCTCAGAGTCACTCAACACACATGACTGGTCTAGGCTTTTTTTTAAACAATTTCCTACTGGAGACAGAATCAGATTCCTCTGTGGAAGGAGTCAGGAGTCCCATACATCTGTCTTTGTTTGCTGATCTCTAATAAACAGAAACTCAAACTCCAGGCTTGACATCTCTTCCAGACTGCCTTACTGTTAACTGTGACAACTTGTGACACGTACAGAAAGACCTAGTTCCTTTTTTCCACTTCCAGCCAGCTCTTGGCCTCTGAGCTCTCTCACTAACGAACTGACCCCATCCAATTTACTTACTTCTTAGAAGGGCAAGTTAACAATCAAATTCCAAAGTCAGCTTACTGAGCCTGTCTCCAGATGAATAATCCTGTCTGTCAGGGATCAACATACTTGGCTCTGCTCCCGTAACAGCCTCAAGCATATCTAGCGTGAAAAGACAGCTGGGGAAAAAGTCTACTCATCATCCTCAGCCTAACGCACACGAGGGAATTACTAGTTCCCCTCCCCTCACTGACGGTGAAAGATACAGAGATGGTATGGATGGTTTTCATCTGCATCTTCCCTATGACAACACCATGCAGATTTTTGCCTGTTACCCTTTGATTTTCACTTCCTCACCCATTCACCACCCACTTCTCCTAGATCTTTTTGCAGCTGACTGTCATCAGCTACAAGGAAAGGGGCTGGCTACAGTGCACAGTATGCTGCTGCACACCAATTCCTTGTAGTCGTGCTATACCTAACTCTTTCTCAGGAGGGATCTCAGGCAGTTACTGCCAGTGGTACAGGATGAATCAAGCATCAAGCAACACACATGATCCAAAGCTCATAAAGATCACTGTTATGGCTATTCCCTTTGGTGTGGTGCACATCATGACACACGAGACTATAGAAAACGTGTAGTCAGACCTTGGATGTGGCATAGTCATTATTTATATGAAAGAAGATATAAGTAGATGAAGGTTCTTCAGTCTTTGCCTGTTTCTCCACAGCTGACCCTGTGCCTGAGTCGCTGTTTGTGGGAGGTTTTCATAAGTACAGACAAAGAATAATATTTAAAAGGGCACAAGAAAAGCCTCAGAAATAGAATACTCTTTATCTGTGATCTTCATCTCTTTCATCTCTTCGTTTCTCTCCTCCAGGATTTCCCTCCCATTTTTAGATTTACAGCAAAAATTATATTGCTTACTTTAATGCCATATATGTTTGATTCCTTGAAACTTCACAGGTTTTATCCTAAAGAAAGAGTCTCTAAAATATGAACTAATTCTTGCTACTGTCAAAAAGTATCAGCCTCCCAGCTGTCCATTATCTTCTTTCTAACCTAATCTTCTCTTGCCTAAATCCTTCAGTGTGTTTTCAAAAGAAAATTTCTGTCTTCCTCCACTCAGAAGTATGTTATAGGGTATGTCTTGTCTACCTTCTATGTGCTTTGTTGATCTAGGCCTAACTGCTAATACATCTTAGATTACAAAAGCTAGCTAGTTCTTGTTCACTTTCTTTAGCTAAATGCAGTCTTTGAATCCTTCCAGATGCTTTTTGCTCTAGTTACTTTGTGAAGTAACTAGAGAGGGAATAAAACAGTCAGTCAGATACATTAGCTAAGTTCTTTTACCTGTAGTCTGGGGACTGTTGGAAAAGCAGGTATTTCAAAGTAACATGTTTTCTCCCGAGTGATTTGATGCTAGTCCTCAGTACTAGCCCTGATACACCGGACCAATGTTGGCTGAGGATGTGTAAAGCAGGGACTAGAATGGGGACTAGAAGCACCGCTTTTTCATTCCTTTAGGAGAAAGAAATGAGAGGCAGTTTCTGCTGAATTATGGTATAAAGTCAGTCCTAATTAATGATAAATATATTTGTGATGCCATAATTATAGCATGACCACAGAAGTGGAGCATTGCTAGGACATTCAAAACACTCTCTTCGACTCTTCTCTGTCTCCGCCCCACCAGGAGCACCAGCTCAAGAGTTTTCTCAAAAAGTTCTCTCATTTTTCCCCTCCACACAGCCTCTTGGCCACAATAGATAGTCAAATTCATCTGGGAAGCAGATTTAGCATTGAAGCCTGGCGTGGTGTAGAATAGGTTACTTTTGATCCAGTGACATGCCAAGCAGCTTCAACCATTAGGAACACATGATTATTAGCAGATTTCTAGGTTACATCTAGGATTTTAGCTGCCTTTGGCAGCTGAAGACTTTAGCAGCTAATTTCCCCCACCACAAGTGCTTTTCCTTTCTTGAGGTGAGATTTTATAGACTTTTATAGCATTCTGAGATTTTTTTTCCTAATGGAGGTATGTCTTTTGAAAGAAGAGGTTGGAACACTTAATTTTTCAGGAGGTGGAAGGTAAATTCTCACTTTGTTAGGTTTTACTAAACAAAAACTGAAAAAACAAAACACACACCCCCCAAACCATGCTCCCCAAACAAAACACCAAACACCCTCCAAACCAAACTATTCTTCTGCAATAGATTTTAGCAGAGCAAAGTGATGTCTGAGCACAGACAATACTGAGTACCTTACAAAGTCAGAAAACATATAGACTCAAGTATATCCTGCCATCTACAACCCAGGTAGTTATTCACAATAAATTTATGCTAATAAAACTGCTGCCCCTATGCAAAACTCCACTCAAAATTCCTGGACTTGGTTTAAGATGTACCAATAAACACTATTATTCCAGTAACTGCAGCTCTATTCTATGTATCTGTGTGCTACACCTAAAAGCTGGCTGTTGACGTATATTATTCATACCTATGTACATCATTTCATCATCACATTTGCCTAAGATGTGCATATACCGTTATTATTCATACCATTAGTACAAAAAGAGAGACTGAATAGTTCCCAAATATCTTAAAAACTCTTTCAAGCTGCATGAACTTAACAACTACAGACATGGATACTGTATATTTTCTTATACAAAGAAGATTCTAGGGTAGTCAAGAAAATAAATAGGAGAAAATAGAGAGTGCATGAAGAAGGCAGAGAAGTGACAAGTACAACTGAATTGAGATGTAAAATAAAACTATTCAGGAGATATAAATTGATAAAATAGAGATGTGTGACAACTATGTGTAACAGCCCTCAGTACTTACTGTTTGTGATTTGTTGGAGATCTCTGTCATGAGCACTCCTGTATGCATAATTCAGGGTAGATTAAAGGGACATCCATACTTACTAACCAGACGAGCTCATAACAGCACAAGCTCCTTTGCCTGTTTGTTAGTACCACAGATCTCTAAATTAGTTGAAGAAAAAGCAGTACTGGGGAAATTCATATCTGAATGAGACAGTTATCATAATTGATCCTGTGGAGACAAAAAATAAGACTAACACTAGACTAAAAACTAACAAGTAAAAAACTCGCATACTAAAACCCACTAATGTACTGCCAGACAAGAAAGAAAATCTGAAGAGAGCATCTTTGGCATCTCTGAAACAGCAGGCTCCATAAACACAGAGTTTGGTGGTGAGGAGGTTCTGTGCAATTTGGTGGATGCTGTGAAATTTCCCATTCTAACCTATGACGCAGCAGCTCTGCTCGTCCTCAGCACAGGGAGCAGCAGATCACCATACTCACAACCCCATCAAACAGGCATGAAGTCCAACTTGTAACAGGAAGCAGCTTGGCTTTCAAAACTCCTCAGTTCACATCCTGAGGACAAGTTGCCAGTGATGCAGAATTACGTGTTGGTTGTTCTATAAACATGTGTTAGAACAACTAATTATCTTGCATTGAAAGGGCTCGGTACTGGGGACAGTTCTGTTTAATCTCTTTATCGATGATATGGCGGAGGGAATCGAGTGCATCCTCAGTAAATTTGCAGATAACTAAGTTGGGCAGGAATGTTGACTTGCTTGAGGGAAGAAGGAAGACTCTACAGAAGAATCTGGACAGGCTGGATTGATAGGCTGAGGTCAACCGTATGCGTTTCAACAAGGCTAAGTGTCAGGTCCTGCACTTGGGTCACAACAACCCCATGCAACGCTACAGGCTTGGGGACGAGTGGTTGGATATCTGCCTGGCAGAAAAGGACCTGGAGATGTTGGTTGACAGCTGGCTGACTATGAGCCAGCAGTGTGCCCAGGTGACCGAGAAGGCCAATGGCATCCTGGCCTGTATCAGCAGTAGGGTGGCCAGCAGGACCAGAGCAGTGGTTGTCCCTCCTGTACTCAGCACTGGTGAAGCTGCACCTCGAGTGCTGTGTTAAGTTCTGGGCCTCTCATGACAAGACAGATCTCGAGGTGCTGGAGCGAGTCCAGAGAAGGGCAATGAAGGTGGAGAAGGGTCTGGAGCACAAGTCTGGTGGGGAGCAGCTGAGGGAGCTCTGGTTGTTTAGCCTGGAGAAAAGGAGCCTGAGGGAAGACCTGATCACTCTCTGCAACAGTCTGAAAGGAGGTTGTAGCCAGGTGGGGGTCAGTCTCTTCTCCCAAGTAACAAGTGATAGTACAAGAGAAAATGGCCTCGAGTTGCACCAGGGCAGGTTTAGATTAGATACTAGGAAAAATTTCTTCTCCGAAATGGTTGTCAAGTATTGGAAGAGGCTGCCCAGGGAAGTGATGGAGTCACCATCACTGGAGGTAGTTAAAAGATGTGTAGGTGTGGTGCTTAAGGACATGGTTTAGTGGTGGGTTTTGGCGTGTTCCGTTTTTAGTTGGAATTGATCTTCAAGGGCTTTTCTAACCTAAATGATTCTATGACTCTATGATTCTATGAAACTCATCCAAATGCAGACCTCATGCCAGCCCCATATGTTAGTCACTCTGCTAGCATGGTGCAGTTGAATAACATATAATACGAGTACTATACTCAACTTCCATGTGTATTTCCTACCATGTCAGTACAAAATAACTTGTTTGAAAAATCATGTAAATCTTGCAGTGAATAACAGGTTATGAGGTTTTAAACAGAAACAAGAACATCTACTCATCCTTTAGTAAGACTGTGGAGCAGTAACTGGTTTAGTAGTTGTTTTCACACACAATAGATTGGGTTATGTATTTACTAACCTCTTAAAAAGTTCAGACTTCTCTACTGCAAGCTTCTGTCCCCTCATTTATTGTGTCCACACAATAGCTGATTTGAAATTCAGAACAACTGTGGAAATGTAAACTTCCAGTGGGAAGATTAGAGAGATTAATACCTTTGGTTTTGGCAAGTCAGTTACAATGTGTGCTTATGAGGCACAATTAGCAGCTCCAGATGCTAACATACTATGTCAAAGGGAAACAAACTGTAGATGAATCATGTGGAGATAGATAGTTTAGCCTTCATGTCTGCCTGTCTTTGGAGTTGCAAGTACTGAATCCTTAAGTGTTCTTACTGGAAAGCTTTGCAGCTGGTAAAGTTTAATGCATAAGGAAAAGGCAATTTTCCTAGAGCAATTTAAATGGATCTGGATGCTTCAACTGCAGATTTCAGTTATGCCTTTTAATTCAACCTGGATGATTGGAAGCTGGGATGTTTGATGGTAAAGAACAGAATTACTGTTTTCCATGAGGATGAATGAAACTACAATGAAATCAAACAAATGAAAACTGGCAGAGAAGTAACTCCTGCAGATGATCCTGGCTCATCTTATTCATGTTTCTCCTCGGTGCAACTATTTAGAAGTTCTCCTATTAAAAGTAGAGGGAGAAGAAAAAAGAAAAGGCACCAGCTTTGAGGAAGAGATCTAGCAACCTAGCCAGTTTTTACAGGACAGCCTCTTGTGCAACTTAAAGTGCAAGCAGGCTCCTTTCAGTTCAGTTTGTTGTCCAAAAGCTTATCTGAACGTTACAGTCTTGCAAAATGTGCACATCCTTAGCAAGTCTTGTTCTTGACTGTTATAAAACTGCCACCTTCACCCTGAAAATCACCTGTTGGCCAGGCCTTGGCTGCTTATCACTAGCTGGGTATCTGCATAGAGGAGGAAATGCTTCATGGAGGAGTAGCAAAACTCAGCTCTTCATTCTTACTGCTTTGCCACATCCTACTGCTTCCTCAGCCCAGAATCAGGAAGCAACATGAATGTGGTCAGAGGGAGGATGAAGGTGAATGTCCCTAAATGTAAAGGTCATCAGGACTG